>NC_134489.1:81937542-82085042 GCF_040206685.1 Ascaphus truei | reverse complement strand
GAGAGGGAGCGAGTGTGAAGAGGGAAAGCTCTGTTCAGAGAGCCGGAGGCGGGGCAGTTTCCCAGCTGCAACATGGACGCACCCCCGGCTATTTTTTCAGATTGAGCAGGGAAAATTAAACAGCAGCACATGCACTGCTTGGGACAATCGCTAGCGGGCAATTTCGGGTCGCTCCTGGCGACTGTCGACCACTGTATATAAGTGTCAAAAGGATTGCTACTGAATGTGGCACTGTATACTAAAAAAACAAAACACAAAGGGAGCCCAGAGCTACATCCAATACGACAGTGAAATATATATATATATATATATATATATATATATATATATATATATATATATATATATATATATATATATAATATATATATTTATATATAATATAATATATATATATACAACATTACCATTCTCTTGTCCAGTAAAGAAAGACTGCACTCGGTTCAGTAATCATGAAAATGTGTATTGGGCATCTGAATAGAAAAGATTAATCACCCAATCCGACATTTCGGTCATGGAATAGGACCTTTCTCAAGTGTGGCACTGTATACTACAAAAAACAACACAAAGGAGCCCAGAGCTACATCCATCTCTCTGTCTCCAGGTGGGACCCATAGGTGTCCGTGGCCTCCAGGTTGTGTTCACGGGTGTCTGGGGGCCTTCAGGTGGTCCAGACGGGTGGTCTAGGGGTCCTCAAGTGGTTCCCATGGGTGTCTGGGGGCCTCCATGTTGTTCCCGCAGATGTCCGAGGGCCTCCATGTGGTCCACGTGGGTGTCTGGAATTCCTCACGGGGTACCTACAGGTGTCCGGGGGCCTCCTGTGGTTCACACGGGTGTCTGTGGGTCCTTGATGGGTTCCCATGGGTGTCCTCGGGTGGTTCCTGCAGGTGTCCAGGGGTGTCCGCCAGCCTGCTGTATCAATCCTGTACATTAAAAAAATGCTATACATTCAAATAAATACACCACCCCCATACATACAGTACAGTAATGGGCAAACTTACTATTATCCAGATATGGATATTTAAAATAAAACATAAATCAGCAGCATAACTAAAATTAAACTGGCACTTACCCTTGCAAGGATGAAGGCTGTCCTCATCTTCATGACCGTCTTTGTCCTCGAAGGCAACAACAGCACAGTCAAAAAAATACAAAATAATGGCCTCAAACCCCAATATAATAAAATATCCCCACTCTGCATTGGCAGGGTAGCATTAGCATCTTAAGAGTGATGCATTTAAAGTGATCATTTAAGTGACAATATATAGTTAGACTATAGTTTATATATCTACTTTTCTTCATGCAAGACCTTTAACCTCAGCTGATATGACATGGATCTAATTGCATTCTCTCCACAGGTATGTCCCTGATCTGCAAGTCCTGTTTTAAAAGAATTACCCACCCGGCTTGTACTATTGATCTCTCTTTGTATGTTTGAATATCAAAAGGTGGATTTTTTTTCCCCTCTTAACTGTGTGCTGCTAATTGACCAACTGGAACAAGCTGATTTATGGTGGCGGGGGGAGGGTCATGTGACTGCTTTAGATGTATAAAACAAATATCCCCCTGCATTGGCAGGGTAGCATTGGCATCTTAAGAGTGAGGCTTTTAAAGTGATCATTTTAAGTGACAATATATAGTTAGACTATAGTTTGACTAGAGGTGACTGGGGACTTCATCTTTCTGCAAACTCTCTTACTCAAGGCAAAAAATGGTGAGCGTATATGACCACACTATGATCCCATGCTTGTTAGCCTGCATATTTTAACCCCCCACCTCTTTACAACTTATTTTACTTCAGCCTCTCCCAAAACTGACTGCACAAAATTACCTCCCACACCCACTCAGTCCACTGAAACCCTGAATTGACCTAGCATTACAATGCAGCAAAACATTTGACAAGGAACAGGCACATACCTGCTGTTTAGCCTGCACACACTCACTTTGCTCACAATAGCTCCATGCAGCACTGCCTGCCTCTGTCATAAGGAATCTGCTATGTATCTTAACTTCTTTCTTTCTCCTGTCCTCATGGAGATGTTACTCCCTCTATCCACTACAAGCTCCTCCCTCCTGGTCCACACCCAATATTACCATACACCCTGGACTACTCAAAAGCCTTGCACTATCTACTGAATGTTGGTGGAGAACTCTAAAAACCAGCATACCAACCACCTCTCACTCAAATGGCAAACATCACAAATTTACAACTTGCAAACAATTACCCAATTTTCTACTCATACTATTACTCTCTTTAGCAGGTGATATTGAACCTAACCCAGGTCCTACCATTTCAACTCTGTCCCATACCCTTGAGAATTCCACCTTTAAATTCCAAAAAGGGCTATCTGTCGTCCATATAAATATCCGGAGCCTGCTGCCCAAACTGGATGAACTAAGAGCATGGTGCCTTATGCATAAACCCAAAGCCGTCATTCTTACAGAAACTTGGCTAACACCTAAAACCCCTAATGCAAATATCACCATTCAGGGATACTCCATTTCTAGGAGAGATAGGTCAAAGAGAGGAGGAGGGGTGTTATTTTATATTGCAGACACCTTACAATTTACACTGTTAAATTGTCCCCCAAGCCACCCACTTTTGAAATTTTAGTTGGCAAAATCTGCCTCCCCTTTTCTAAGCCCATTTTGCTTCATGGCATATACCGCCCCCCTAAAGCCGCTCTACAATCCCTGACTGATATCACCCAGTTTCTTGGCTCCATTTCCTCTTTGAATGAGAAGAGTGAGCTGCTAGTTCTTGGGGATTTCAACTTCAATTGGCTTGACCCTAAAAAAACACAAAATCCAGATACAACTCAAGTCACTTAACCTGTCGCAATTCATTTCCCAACCCACACGGACAAACCTGAAATCGCATAACCATTCCTTGCTAGTCTGGATTCTCTCCCCAAACCCCAGCAGAATCCAATCCTCTGGCATCCTTCCTGATATTTTCAGTGACCATGCAATAGTGTACTGTGTAAGGAAAATTAAACCGCTCCATTCAAGCCCTAAAGTTCTCCTCACTAGAACATTTAGAAACTTTAACCCACAACAGTTTCTGGATGACCTTACCAACTGCCCATGGCACAGAATCGACTTTATTCCCGACCCTGATTCTACGCTCGACTATTTCCAATCCGAGTTCTTAAAACTCTGCGATACCCATGCTCCACTACGCAGAATAAGAGTACGGGGGCCCACCTTCCATGGGTTACAACTGACCTTATAGCACTCTACCAGTTCAGGGATACCTTGTGGAAAAGCTACAAAGTAACTGGCACTAACAAGGATCTCAATCACTACTGATGCCTGTGGAACATGTGCACAAGGCAAACAAGGCACGCAAAAGCACAATATTTCTCTGACAATCTCCACCAGAATACATCAAACCCAGCTAACTTCTGGAAGGTTATCAACAATATATTCCAGCATTCTAACCATCAACAACCAAGTAATATCACTAAGGGGGATATTACTCTGACAAACCACACTGACATTGCAAAGGCATTCATTGATTACTTTGTGGGGTGTGCCACTAACTTATTAGCGAAATGCAGCCCAAACCACAAACCTGAATCTCATCCTGGGAGTACCCACATAGCCCCACCACCTCCCAACACTGCCCACAATTTTCAATTTGGCCCAGTATCTGAAGAAGAGATTACACAAGCGCTCCTCAAATTAAAACTAAGCTGCCAATGTGGACCTGACTTACTAAAATCTAGGTTCCTACGACTTGGTACCCCAGCCATTGACAAACCAATTGCTTTCATAGTCAACTCTATCCTGTCTGCAGACATATCCATAAGATATGGAAAACTGCCAGAGTTGGCCCAATCTTCAAAAGTGGGGACAAAAACACTGTCTCAAACTACAGCCAATCTCACTTCTCCCAATTCTATCCAAAGTCATGGAAAAACGTGTCCACTCCCAATTAAGCGATTTCTATACCAAAAAAAACAGAAAAACAAATAAGGAAGCGATAATTTCTAGAAAATAATGGCTGGCTGCCTATGATATAACTCTGACCCCAGGTCAGAAAGATAGAGTGGAAAGAGTGTTACAGTATATCCCTGGCGCTCGGCACATATATCAAAACATATATAAAGGATATATACATTCAGAATCGACATCTGCAGATCTTTGGCTCCAACCACTGTAACACGAAACGCCTGTAAATGTATAACCACAGCTGCAGATTCGTTTCTCCAAAACCTAGTTTCTGTGTCTGCTCCTCCTTCAGCTGCTGCTTCAACACAACACTGAGCTCTGTACTCCTGCAGATGGCGGGGGCTCAGCTTTGCTATTACTATACCAAGACAAATTTCCCTTGCCAATTCCAATCTGGCTTTCGCCCCAAACACTCCACCGTAACTACCCTGCTAAAAGTTTGCAATGAAATCCAATGTGGAATGGAACGGGGACAACACACTGTTGCAGTATTCCTAGATTTTGCAAAGGCTTTTGATACTGGTGATCATGTTATCCTGCTTAACAAACTCCAGAGCTCTGGAATAGGGAAGCATGCTTTAAACTGGTTTCAGTCCTACCTATCAGGTAGATCCCAACATGTGTCCATCTCAGGCTCTAACACCAACCCCCTGGATATCACCTGTGATGTCCCGCAAGGCTCTGTTCAGGGGTCCCTACTCTTCTCAGTGTTCATCAATGATCTTCCCACAGCTTGTAAGTAAGCCTCAATACACATGTATGCAGATGACACAATCCTATATGCACACAGCCATAGCCTCTTTGACCTTCAATACATACTTCAGTCTGACGTTTTGAGACTCGAAAACTGGATTTCCCACAACAAACTGTTTTTAAACACTGACAAGACTGTAACAATGGTATTTGGGACCAAGAATAAATTTTTAAAGCTTCCAGTGACTGAGCTCCAGATTAGAACCAACGCTAACACCACCCTAATCCCTGTCACTAGTTGTAAATGGGGTAATACAATACCGTGGCTGATGCAGGTATTATAATAACATTTATATACAATACGTAGGATTAGCTAGCGGTCAAGCCCTTAGTATCAGTGCAACTTACTGACTCCAATATAGATTCTTAGATTGTACACATAGAAAATATAAAATAATAAATATACCATACAATATGGTCAAAGTCCAGTCCATTCACAAATTAGGAAATGCAACTCCTTCTTGTTGGATCCAACCCTCGGGTCCAAGATACTAAAAGGATAAGAACGAACAAAAAAAGGGTGCAAGATCCATAGTGCAACACGTAATATTTAATGATATAAAACAACTGTTAAAAACACTTGTAAAATGTAAGTAGGTTACAGGCACATCTAGAAGGAATCTAGTGCTGTGGACTGTGGACTAAATATCTCCATCATCAAGGCTATGGGACTGCATCCATTTTGCCAGGTTTAATATCTGACAGTGCGCCAAGGAAGTACTGTTTTGTTATATCTGTTTTTTTGTCATCTGTATTTTCACATCTAGAAGGTCACTTCAAAGTTTCAGCCAGCTGGGAGAACCTCAGTTTCCGTCTTCTTGAGGGGGAAAGCCTCTGCTCCAAACATCCTCCTCCTGGGTTTGGCGCTGCGCCACTCCTGCTTCCGCGTCACGTGGGCTCGTGACGACACCGCACTCGTATTCTCGCGATGTTACACCAGGGGGCCGGGCTAGGGGCCGATATGCTGTCTCCACCAGTCTTGTGCCACCTAGTGGTTTTTCAGACCAAGTACACCCTAGTTGTATTTAACAGCTAAGAGAGAATAAGGGAACTGTACTTATTGGTCAAACAAACGTTAGAATTTCTATAAATAGTTAGAGCAGCAGCCTTGTGGATACAGAGCCCTGACGACGAGATTGACTCTCGAAACGCGTAGGGCTGTATCCACTAAGCCTGCTGAATTACGGAGCACAGTAGGAGATCCAAAGTCTGATCTGTCAGACTGGTGGAGACTAGTTTTAAATACCTGGGCATATGGTTTGACTCCCACTTAATATTTGCGATTCACATTGATACCCTGACAATTAAGACCTATGCCAAACTAGGGGTACTTTACAGGAACAAATCCTCCCTACGTCTCCTGGTCAGAATGCGTATGCTAATGCCAATTATTGACTATGGAGACATAGTATATGGCTCGGCACCTCAAACTCACCTTAGCAAACTTGACACCCTCTACAATTCAATTTGTCATTTTGTTCTCCAATGCAACTACAACACACATCACTGCGAAATGCTCAAAGAACTAGATTGGTCATCACTCGAGTCTAGGCGCAAAGTTCACCTTTCCTGTCTTGCCTTTAAATTCTTTATGGGCAAGCTACCCAGCTATCTGAACAAGCTCCTCACCCCTACCACATGCAACACTTTCATCACTGATCTGACTCCAAAAGACTGTTCATGATTAGAAGGCTCAACAAAGTATCCGGCTGTTCCTCCTTCTCTTACCGTGCACCCCAAAACTGGAACAACCTACCAGAGACTCTCACATGCAGCTCCAGTTTAAGTTCTTTCAAATCTAAGACTGTCTCACATTTTAATCTGGTCTGTAACTGTTTCATACGCCCATAGTATATAAATATTTTCTTTAAATGTGCATGCAATGTCTTATATATAATATATACCCTGTTCATTTATGTAGCTGTATTTGTAACTATGTATTATTTGTCTTAACTCTGTGCCCAGGACATACTTGAAAACGAGAGGTAACTCTCAATGTATTACTTACTGGTAAAATATTTTATAAATAAATAAATAAAACCCCTTCATCAACTTAGCGGTTAGTTATCGCTACAGTAATTAAGGGGTTAACCCACCCTCCACCCTACCCGGGGACACAACCCCTGCTACCCATTGAGTGGCACAGTGTTAAAGAATGCCCATATACTATATATGTACCCCTTGTGATATGAATAAATGTGTTCTACTAATGTAAGTGTCAATAAATATAATTATCAAAAATACTAGTGTTACTATTTATATAGACAAATATAATAGGGGAAGTTAAAGTGATATAATATTAATTGAAATAAGGAGGAGAAGTATAGAGATATACTCCCAAGATAATTATAAATCAATAAACATAAATAACAAAGCAATTCAGTGTTACTCTTCAGTTTGTTGCAGGTTCATATTTTTTGTTGCTCTTCAACTTATTTACCCAGTTCTGGGTCTCTTTGAACCTAGCACAATTGATCATTATTTTCTCTGTTTATTCTATGGATTTTTCTAGTTGTGAGCAGAGCTGGATTCTCAACGCTGATGACATATTCTCAGCAACAAATATCATTGACGTAGAGGAAGAGATATCATCTTCCGCTCCACCGGGTGATCTCATTAAATCTCTCAAATTTATTTTAGAAGAGAGAGATAAAACCTGGTGGAACAGAATCTCTTTATTACGTTATTTGGAATTACATTTAATACCCAGAGGGCTGAGGATTCAAGTCTTCCCCTCATTTGAGTTTTGTGATTCTGCCCTTAAAATAAGATGGGAGGAGACCTTAAATCAGTGTTCAGCTGAGCTGATGCAGATTTTGATTGCCAATGACAGTACCACTATTCAGTCACTAACTAATCAAATTGATGCTCTAAAAACCACTCTTGATTCTACAGCTAATGCAAGTGTTATGCAAATTGAGCAGGATCTGGAGGCGTATACCACAGAATTGATTTCATTTAAAAAAAAGAAATTCTTTAGGGATTCACAAGATTTTAAACAAAATAAAGTCTATAGATGGACACATAACCGTCAAAATAGACGCAGAAAGAAGTTCACTAGAATCCCCACAAACGCCTCAGATCCTACATCGGGATTTTTAACATCTGATGTGGAATCTTCAGATGGTAACAGCAAAGGTCTGGAGATTAGTGATCAAGATCACCAGTCTTTTTTAGGACCAGATCACACAACAAGGGACATCGTGATGTGGACATCGCAAGCTCTTTGGTGATAACTGGGCTAATGCAGATCAAGCAAGGCTTTGTTTACATTCTGAATAGAAACCTCCCTTGGAAAAAAAATGCCATCGGGCATGTCGCGTATGGGATGCTATAAGGATGACGGCGACACTGGCACCCGATGCCCCATACCGGGCTCAGTAACTCGGGAACCAGGGGGTCCCTGAGCCAGAAATCAATGCGGTTCCGCTCAGGGGACCTTCTGCTCACAGTACACTATTATTAAAAATACATTAATGCTGCTTCATTACCATAGCAGATAGCCGCAAAGGTAAGGAATTATTCTTAATTGATATGTATGTTTTTCTCATAGTGTAGATGTGCAGAGCGTCTCTGGAGCTGAATTGCTTTGGTTTTAGGTCCGGGGACCCCCTGCCACCCGAGATACAGACCCCTTTATGGGGTGCCGGTATACCTCTGCTTTGTTTACATTCCGCGGTCACATAATCGGGACATTTAAATGCAGAGGGATACCGGCACCTCATAAAGGGGCCTGTATCTCGGGAAGCAGAGGGTCCCCGGACCTAAAACCAATGCGGTTCAGCTCCGGAGACCCCCTGCACATGTACACTATGAATAAAAATTGATTGCAAATATTTTTTATTTTACCGATGTTTGCACAGAGAAAGTGGCGGATCTCTCTCTGCTGCAGACACATCTCGGCAGGGGACGGCGTATCACCAGTTTATCGGCAGACAGACTGTCTCGCGACCGGCTACTCGGCGTGTTACTTTCGCAGTGATTCGCCAGGGATTCGGCCCTTCATGCATACTGCGAGAGCAACACGCCAAAATCATGACAATATTGAACCCCTGCCGAGAGTGCTTTTTCAGTGCTTACTGCATCAAGCCCATAGTGCATATATGCTGCTTGAATATACTGTTACGTTACTTAAGTTTAACTTATTCAATTGGACTTTTCCACACTGCAGCAAGTATGCGTTGCTGTCCGTGTGTGTTTCTCTATTTGTTATTGTTTTCTCCAGGTGGCCTAGCGACGTGCTGTCATTGCGTCATTGCGCCATGACGTCATCAGCGGCACATGACCTTGCGAAGCGCGATGACGTCAGATGTCAACCAGGAAATAATGAGGCTGCAGTAGCTGCCCGGCTGTGAACAGAGGAGATGGTATAAGGTTATTTTGTAACCCTTAGGGTTATATAATCTTGTTATTTTCACTTATGCAGTAAGGTGTATGGTCTGAGGAAAGGACTTGCCGGTCCTGAAATCCCACATTATGCTTATACATGCTCTGATGCTTTAAATACAGAGTAAGTTAACTTACAGAAAGTTGCACTAAAAAATATGGGAGTGAACCCAAAATAACTGATGCTGCCAAAGTCAAGTATATGAAGTGTAAAGAAAAAAACTCAATCCACTAGAAGTATGTGGCAATTCACCATTAGGACACAATGAAATCTTCAGATTATAAATTTTTGACTCACCCAGGGCGGGGGGCCCGTTGTGCCGATAGTGGCCGGGTGCAGGAAATGAAGTGTCCAGGGACACCTCACTCTTGAACCTCCTGAGGCCACTAGCTGCTGCCCTTACCCTGCCCGGTGTCTTCGGTATCCTGCGTGCGGTTGCGGTGAGCTGTTCCGCACTGCTGAAGATTTTCCTCTGTCTTGGCTTTCCCCGTGATACGGATGGCTGCAGCGTCTTCCTTCTTTGGTAACCACCGACGCGATGTCTGCGTAGGGGGACCGCTGCCTGCTCGTCCGTGCACGCCGTTTCCTGCAGTGAGGAGGAGCGGTGTTGCCTCTCAGCTGATGATGCGCTCCAGCGAGTCCACACGTGTGGAGGGGGGAAATGACGTCAGTCCTTCTTAGGAGTCCGTGGTGAATGCCTGCGTGCGCCAGCCATAGCAGATACAGGTATAGAAGGGGTGAAGGCGGTCACAGCAAGGGAAGTCCAGCCCAGGAACAAGTGAAATTAAAATCAGCTTTAATATTACATGCTGTACATCACAGAAGGGGCACTCTGACGCGTTTCGTCCTTCTCCAGAACTTTATCAAAGAGTATACTCTTTGATAAAGTTCTGGAGAAGGACGAAACGCGTCAGAGTGCCCCTTCTGTGATGTACAGCATGTAATATTAAAGCTGATTTTAATTTCACTTGTTCCTGGGCTGGACTTCCCTTGCTGTGACCGCCTTCACCCCTTCTATAACTTACAGAAAGGCTTCTGTGTGCTTCTTCCACCACTTAAATCTCTTCAATTAAAAAAAGTGTTAGAAAAGGCATAGATCCACTTCCGATTAGTACCCAGCCCCATTACCAAGGTGTTCCCCCAAATAGTCCTGTATATTGAGTGAAAATTTAACTTCTATTACTGCATATTTACAAGCCTATTTATGCTTTTTAAAACAATTTACAATGCTTTCTTTTTATGATATAGCATCTCAGAGTGATCTTCATGTACATAATACAAATAAGCTGCCATTTGTTGCATAAGAAAAAGTGCCAAGTTCTTGTAGCCATATGGTTCAGAGGAAGCATCTGTGAAACCTTTTAAGGCCTCGGACATGGTGCCGCAGACCACCAGACACGTCCGCACGCTGAGCAAACAGACTGCCTTAAGGCAGTGTTTTCGTCCATGCGGCATGTGGGTGCGTGCGCACGGAAGCGGGTTGGGGCGCGACAGACAGGTCACGTGAGAGGTTCGTCCAATGAGGGCGAACCAGCTCCGTGATGTCGTTAGAAACACCCCCAGGAACACCCCCCACGGCCCGTCTGGCATGGCCAGGGAAAGCATCCGCTTTCCCTCAGCCTCTGCGTGCCTCTGTATGGGAGAAGGCACTGTGATGGTGAAGGGGTCCCCAGGCCATTAATAAAGGCATGTGGCCCGGCTGGGTGCCCCTGAACAGGTTGGGAATTGTAGAGTGTCAGCTCTGCAACCCAACCAGGATAATAATACTGTCCATATATTTGAAATGCCTGTGTCCCTTCCCCAGGAATAAGGGGGTGAGATTAATATTGTGTAATAACTGTAATTATGTTAGAACAGTCTGTGTGTATCCCGTCAAGTATAAGGGGCACCCAAGTTTAGATTATGTGACAGGATTCCCCTGAGTCATAAAAGGTATTTTTAGAGTGTCAGTTCTGCAGCCCAGAACTGACTGTAGTCCAAAAAATATAGGTTAAACTGTGTAAAATGTTCCCAGGGTGAATAAGGGCCTGCTAGCCTGTGTTTAAGGGGTTAATTGGAGAAGTGCGCCTGTGGTTTGCGGTCAGCAGTGGAGGATACAACATTGTATCACTGACTCACCACAAGACAAGCAGGGAAAAAGCCTTAACTAACCACAAGTCAAGTATCCACTTGACTCTGTGGTTAAGTGTATCCGAATTGCAACAATGTATGCTGTGGTTTGTGGCAATTCAGTGCAATTGGATAAGTATGTCTGTGGTTGGATTGCTACATTGAGTTCCAACCGCAGACAGGGAAATGTAAGGTCTTAACACCTCCACTTCAAAGCCTTACACAAATAAAGGTATAACTTTAGTTAGGAATATCCTAGCTTTCTAATTTTTTGTATGAAAAGGGTTAGAAGGGAATCATGCAGATTGATATGATTTTATTAATTGTACCGTGTGTATAAATACATAAACGGACATTACCCTGGTGTAGATACATTTAAAACTACTGCACCGACACACTTTATTCGAGCAAATACCCAGTATGTACCTGGCAGATACCTGGAATGCGCCGCTCCTCACCTCTGACAAGCCCCGTTGCGTTTGCCTTCCCAGCCTGGGTTCATGCCTGGCTGACGGGCGGCTGATCTGTTAAATGATAATGATTAGGATTTAATAGGCTGCAATGCTTCGCGTGTCTACCAGATGGCATAAATTCATGAATTGTAATGCAGTATATATATATATACTGTGCAGTATTGCAGCCAGCGGGAATAAAATGCTTCAATCCCTGCCTGGAAAATACCTCAATGCACTCGGGCAGAAAACAGTCACAAACCTCAATACACCCGGGTATACCCGAATTCGTGGGACTAGCCGAGCTCGAATAAAGTGTGTCGCCAGTGTATGTGAGCTGGGGTAGTTACAGGGCATTCAAAGGGACAGTGGATACATTAAAGATTCACCCAGATAATTTGTGTTTAGCCAGTCCAGGGGAAGTCATAAATATAATGAATGTCCGGGCTTCTAAGAGACAGTGGGGAGAGGCCGCTCGAATGTCTATAGAAGTCCAGAGCTTCAAAGAATGTAACCCGATATAATGGTGAAGTGCCGGTAAATGAATTCAAGTCATTTGCCTAGCAAATGGTGGGGTATCTCAAGGCAGGTAGACTTTCTGTCACCGGGGCAAGGGGGTTTGGTCAGGTATGCTAAGCAGGTTAAGTGAGAAATTAGTGCATTACCCTTAGCTTGGCGTGACGCCCTTTGCCCGGCTACAGGAACTATTGGCAACCTTGTGATAGGGCAGAATTTGGCTCCCACACCAAAGATTGGTTGCCCATTGCCCAGATAGGCTTGTGAGGGTATTATACGCCCATGCATGCTGTCGGGAAGGTGTTCTCTACTTTTACATCAGAAAGGATAGCGTGCGGGACCAAGAGACGTTTTCATCATCACCATGGATTTGTGTCTCGCAAGGGCAGAACAAAATTATTTCATTTGATGAATATACTGTATAGGCTTGGCAAGTTGTACCCCTAGCCAAAGGACTGCATCTTGTTTCCTGCTTGCGTATCAACCCCGCTTCTGGGAAATGATACCTGGAGACCGGATTGCATGAACTTTTGTTCCAGAAACCTTTTATTTTGTTCCTGGGTTTATTTGTGATAATTTTGTAATTCAAGCTTTGTGTGTTCTTTATGTGAATAAATACAATTTATTTTATTTCATGCTTCATTCAATCAAAGGATCCAGATGGTAAAGTGTTAATAAACTTGGTCTCCTGTGACAGGCACCATGGCCCCAGCCTAATAGTCTAACTAGAGAGTTGTCCATAGATACAAATGTAGCTAACTAAACGGTCCTTGGTTGGCGCTTTCTCTCGTGGTCATACGACCACAATGGTCGCAGCACCAGAGGAGTAACACTGTGGGGGATCCCATTTGGAAGCAGGGAACCTCCCCCCTCCCCCTACGTAACGCGACAGATACAGTCTCTGGACTTCTACGTTTGAGGACGCATACTGGACACAACATCTGTATCATAATGCATGCACATTTTTCGAAAACTTAACAAGCCTCTTTGGCATGTGCATTCTCATGGGAAGTATTATTTCTATTAGCTGTTGATTAAATTCATGCCATGTAGAGATGGGCAATTTTATTTTACAGGTTTGGATCGCTGATTCCTTTGGTCAGTGGATTTTCATGTATTAGTCTCAAAAAGGCAAATCAGCCATTTCGGATATGTTTTTTCAAAGACAGAGAGAAATCCGAAATCCATTGCCGTATTGTTAAAAATCTGCACTCGGAAAGGAGGGGTGAAACGCTTTTAATTTAGTAGTGTCTCCAGTTGTATATATATATATATAACCTCAGACATCTCTCCAAAAAAATCAACGATATATGCCTGTGGTGAAAAAGGAGCACACCTAAGGTACCTGGCTGGGAGATATGCTAATGCATAGGCAAAATATATTTAAATGAGTTACATTCCACACTTCCTAAATGTATTTCCATACCAACTAAATAGAGATAGGCATCAACCTAATAACTGCAATAGTGTCAGACGCAACAGGACCTGAACCCACAACTACTGCTTTTTGAGGCCACAGCTCAGTAGTAGAGCACCACTGTCTACTACTACTATAGGGAGAACTATTTAGTTGGTTGTAACTTTGAAAGAACACACACACAAGTAAAAACAAGGGGAAGCACAGCAAATAAAGAAGATGCAGAGAGAAAGTAATATAAGAAAGTGAGCTGATGACTAGAGTTAATGTTACTTCTAATATTATAAAAGATAAAGACAGTGGGTCATATTTACTAAGCAGTGTTCTGCCATAGGGCACCTTCGATGCTGGAATACATTACCGCCTATTCAAATAAATGAACTGTAAGGTGTCTTCCCACGCCAGAAGGTGTGTCATGGCAGAAGAATGCTTTTTAGAAATGCTTCTCTAGCCCTGAAGAGGGTAACGTGCTTTGTAAAAGTTGGAGGACTCAATGAGAAGTAGAACTCAAAACTAATTATACATGGGTAGTGGTGCTGGCCATCAGCTGGTTTAGAGCTGTTAGAGCTGTTGTCCTGAATAACAGAGGTTGTGTGGGTTTGACTTCTGATCCTGTTGGGTCTGACACCATATCCTATTCCTCATAAGGTGGCTGAGACTTAGTCAACCCATAAATATTTGTGCGCTGTAGGAAGCCAGCGGACTCACTTCCTGCAGTTTGTAGAGTTGTATTTATATGACAATAAAGTATTTGGATTCAGTACATTATGTGTCTGGCTCTCTGGCAGATGGCACAGTGAATATTTATATCCCTGTTCTGTTATACTGCAGTCACCTTTGTGCATATCCATCATGTAGCACCAAAATGAGTGTATATACCTGTAGTAGCTCCCTCCCTCGGCTTCCTTTAAAAGCAAACAACTTTCACTTCCTGGTTGACAGTTTAATGTTCTTTGTGATTCTTCTGAGATACCTGTGAAATAAGCTAATAGCTAGAATAGCTACATGAGTGAGCAGTGATCAGTAATCAGCTCAAAAGTAAGTTGTGATTGTGATCGTGATCTTGATAATAACCAAAAGCTGGTTTAGCTCACATGGCTAGTGCTGTGGTCTAGAAAAGCAGTGATTATGGGCTCTAATCCTGGTGGGTCTGATACTTTCTTGAGATCTTCCTTAAAATAGGAAATAAAACGGTTTTGTAAATATTTTTTAACGTACGTCTTTATGAAATGAATGGGCACTGTAACTTTGAGTGTGTATATAAATGTGTTACAATTAGAACTCTATTTATAAATAAAGATATACAGTACATACATTTGATAAAGTTGCAGTTTGCTTATGAATACTGTAATGTCGTTTGTATGTCATCAATCTTATAGTATCCCGTGCTCTACTTTGAAATTACATTTATACTTTGTTGAAATTATTTGACCGTCTTGTCAGACATTTTATATAATTGTTTTAAAAATGTGAACTTTGATTGAAGATCTCCCAAAGTATTCCCAAACTTTTAAAATCTGCTCTTAATCTGCCACTGTCATGTTCTTCCTCGGTTATTTCAACTGAAATTCAAATGATAATTAAGATAAATGTAAAGATTAAAAGCAATGAATAATTAAGGCGAGATATGTAACCAGAACTGAACTGTATTGACACTTTGGATTACCCCCTTTGTGCTGGTTGGTCCAGCAATCTCCTACTTCATAGATGACATACTATAGCTACTAAAGGTTATATGACTTTTCCTCCATTGCTATCAAACTATTGTATACATTTTTTTTTTACGTAAATGGCCTGTGATTCCCTATTCTCTTTTGCTGTATAAATAAATGTTTCTGTAAATAAAGTCAGGAAAACTAACAATTCTTTCCTTTCGGTGAGTGGATACATTTGGTGAAAAGATTAAGACATGTATTTACTAAGCAGAGCTATTAAACAAGACATATGAAACAGTTTGTTTTCAATAGTGTTAGTGTTTTTACAGTGGCACGATGCCAGGCTAAATATTTAAATTGATTAAAAAAAATTTTTTACATTGGATATCATTGATTCTCTTTAATTTCATGAATCACAACACTATCCAAACCTTGTCAATTACCCATAGCTGGCTATAGAATATTGTATTGGTCGCATGTAAGAAATGTGGTAATACCTTGAAGTTAACCCTAGTCGCTTGGTCTCCCCAAAAAAATCCATTCTTCTAAGAATCTCAGAAGTTGTCTGCAGTTTAAATACTGTATGTAGCCAGTTCACTTAGCAGACACAATGTATTTCAGACACAGCAAGGCGTTTAGGGTGCAGTTAGCATCAAACATTCAGTGCAGATGGATTTTAAATTAGTCAACAGGCAACAATGATAATGAAGCTTGAAAAACTTTATTTAAGGCTACTAGTTAATATTCTGAAAGCTTAGCATATTTATACTAAATGTTTCAAACAGGGTGATCCGACCGTTATGTTTTTCTGACACCTTTAAAACAATATTGATTGGCATAACTTCTATGTACAATTCAACCTTAGAAAAATAAGTTATTTTCTCTTAAATTTAAACAAGTTATTCTTTATCGTACTTATACCCTTTTTTCATATTTTGCTCAAAATAATTGGGCGAGAAAATGGCACTTTTGGATTGAAGTCCTTTCAGTGCTGGAAGGACCCAGAATGCATTGTTCTACAATGTGTTGCGAGGCCTGTCATTACTGAAAGAGTTAAACCATCATGTTAGATGTGCATTTGAAAATAGTCAATTGTTTGTGTAATCCTCTGGCAAGTAAACACTATTGTAAATGTCATTGACTGTGCATGCAGAGCTATACTGTTTTGGCTTTATGATACACCTGCTGGAATTTACAGAACACAAATTCAACATTTCCAAGTGAGAGTCGGGGGATTCCTTGTAGAAGACATATTCTGTACTAGTTTGTTATTCCTCCAACAGGGACCTATAATAAAGAAAGAGATAAAACTCAGATACACAATTATGATATGGCTAGTCTAAGATAGGAAGCAGTTTTGATTTTACATTCTATTTTAATTCATTTGTCTCAATGCAAAATTCAATGTAATTGTCCAAATCTTGATATATAAGCATATATTTGGGGGGTCAAAGGATTGTTTATTTAAAGCTGCAGTTCAGTCAATATCCTGCATGTGTGTTTTTTTTAATAAATCAGTTCTGTAGTAAGAAAAAATACTTTTGCATTTTCTGTTTTAAAAAAAACAACTTTGAAAGACCAATTTTCTTGTATTCTATTTTAACAACCATTTGCTAAGGCACTGCCCCTTCATGTCCTGTCACAAGCTCTGGCACACCCCTTTGTCAGCCCTGCCCTCCCTCTAGCACATGTCAGTGCAGGAGTGCTCATGAATATTCATGAGCTTCCACTGAGAGAAAGAAGCAGAAGAAAAACAGATCCCTTCACTAATGATGTCACCAAATTTCGCCGATCAATACATGGAGAATGAATTGAGCTGCAGCTAAACAGTTCTTTAGTAATTAGAGATTGCACACATGAAACTATTGATGTAAAAAAATTAATAAAAAAAAAAAAACTGAACTGCAGCTTTAACTGCAAAAAACTGAACTGCAAACTTGAATTTTGTAGTAATTTCTAACTTTCTATAACAGGTATGGACATCTGCTATAGGTTGTAAATATTCACAACAATTAGATTCACATGTAGTCAAAGTCAGATCACAATGATTTCAATTTATTGAAGGATACATTCATTAGGATTAGGGTATCATATTAGTACAACTGCAAGATTCTCCATTTCCTATCAAAATTAAATTCATCTTGAATTGTTGGTTTTAAGAAAATGTTCTCAAATAATTTAAATTCAGAGCATTTCTATTACAACACTTTACCTCTCAGTAACCTTGGCATTAACTAACCAATCTACTGTAAGAACTCTTTAGCAGCCATAGTATCTAGGACTTTGTTCATATCATTGGTAAAACGGCCATCAGCGGGTCTTCTGTTCAATTTTTCAGCTGGCTTGGTCACTTCGTTGAATCTTTTAAAGGAAAAATGTTGCAACAGCGTCATACAAGCGTCCAAAGTGTCAACAGATATTTCAGAGAGCACCAAGGTGCCGTCCATATTCAGTATCATCGGGAGAGCTTAAAATCCAAAGATTTTGTAGCGGAGCACAGCTGAGGAATGGGGCCAGCACCAGCAGTAGAGAGGTAAAAAATATATTTATTTAAAGCATGGTTTTAACACAGAGGGGAGACAAAACAAACTCTGACGCGTTTCAGGCTATGCAGCCCTTTGTCAAAGAGTACAATCGCGTCTCACGCTCCCGCAGCTATGAAGGGGATTCCCCGCCTACATTACCCAGTGGTGCCGCGCGGTTTTGGCGCGAACACCATCGTGCATAGCTATGGGTTGAATTCAACTTCCAATCAGACTACTGATGCGGAAGGTGCGTCTGGGAAGAGGGGAGGAACCAGGGAGTCCCGTTCAGCTGCGAGAGTGGAAGAAATGACAGGGGATAAGACACAACAATAAAATAAACAGAGCAAAAAAACATATAACATAAC
Organism: Ascaphus truei; assembly: GCF_040206685.1. Taxonomy (NCBI): domain Eukaryota; kingdom Metazoa; phylum Chordata; class Amphibia; order Anura; family Ascaphidae; genus Ascaphus; species Ascaphus truei. Next base: position 82,066,906 of record NC_134489.1, on the reverse strand, counting down.
TATTACAATTATATGCGCAATTGATTCGTAGCATTGATTCATTATCATCATCCGAAGAAAAGCAATCACTTTATAAAAAACTTTAAAACAGAAGTGCAGTCTCTCACTAGTATTATGACTGGGCACAGACTGGGTATAAAAAAACTTAAAATATAGTTAATGTCAATCATTATTTTAAAATGCATAAAATGTCAAATAAGGGCACTTGACTGTAAAAATTTTACCCTGACCTCGGATTGTACCTGACTTCTGCCTTCCCTGACCCTTGACTTCGGCTTGCATTTGGACTCCCACCTTCTCTACTCCTGGACCCCGGCTTAGCACAACGACCATCCGACTTCTCCTATCCTAGACAACGGCAAGTATCACGACCATCCTGACCTATATCACCCTGACGAATACCACTCTGCACACCGGACACAGTTTCGCAATTGTAGTTCGGTGTATACCAACATCCCCACTTCAGCCTCGTGGTCCCATCCTGTTTGTGGTGAGCACCCGTTATAATGATATGGGTATGATGTAGCACTATGCCAATCAATGGGTACCGGGTGGGTACAGTGGGTTCGAAGTGGGTGGTTAGACCTCCAGGGTGGCTACCAGGGGACAGTGGTTAACCCTTAATTACCATCGCGGTTATTAACCGCTACAGTGATTAAGTGGTTAGGGGCCATTAGATTGTATTGACGAGGACGCCCTTCATGATGGCAGGGGTAAGTAGAACGGTTTAGTTACTTTATTTATGCTGGCTGGCTAATTTTTGATTTACTAATGGGCAAATGAGCTATTATCCATTTCTGGATAATAGTTATTTCGCCCATTACTGTACTGTATGTGTTTAGTGGGGGGGGGGGAGTATTTATTGAAATGAATGTCATATTATTTTTTTTACAACAGGATTGGTGCTGCAGGCCAGCGGGGACATGTGAGGACCCCCGGCAACCCACGGGGACACCCAGGGATCTCTGTGGGGCTTCTGGACACCCATGGGAACCACCCAGGGCCCCCAGACACCTGTGGTACCACATGAGGGCCCCCGGACACCCGTCGGAACCACCCGAGGGCCTCCAGACACTTGCAGGGACAACCCGAGGTCCCACAGACACCTTCGGGGATGACCTGAGGACCCCCTGACACCCACCGGCCTCTGGGATCAAATATTTGTGTTAAAATAAATAAAAATGCTTTTTTGTGGGGGCACAGGGGGTGGGTTGTGTATTGGTCGTTATTACTTATTGTAATGTTTATTGGGGCAGAGGGGGTGAATGAAGGGACAAGTACTCGCTTCAATCACCCCCTCTGCCCTCAATAAAGCTACTATTGTGCCTTTACCCCTTTCATTGCCTCAGGCGGCTGTCCGCTAAGGTAATGAAGCTGCTTTAATATTATTTTTATTATTAGTGTACGGGAGCATGGGGTCTCCTGAGCTGAACCGCATTGATTTCTGCCTCGGGGACCCCCTGCTTCCCGAGATTTAGGCCCCGGGATGCCAGTATCTCCAATGCATTAAAATGTCCCACGTCATGTGAACGGGGGAATGAAATACATAGGAGATACTGGCACCCCATAACAGGGCCTGTATCTCAGGAAGCAGGGGGTCCCCGAACCTCAAATCAACGCGATTCTGCTCCAGAGACCCCATGCTTATCTAAACTAGTAATAAATTGTAAATTAAAAAACATTAATTGTAGACAAGATTTGTGCAGGGAGAGGCATCTCTCTCTCTCTGTAGCAGAAATAACTCATCAGGTGAGCCGTTTTCAGAGGGGCGATCATCTCGTTTCCAGCTACTCGCCATTTTTGCAAATGTTGCTATCAATGGTATTCAGGCCTATCTGGAGGGGGCATAGGCCCCTAAGTCTCAAAATTTATTCTACTGCGATCCTTGAAATGTGAAATCAGTGTGGTTTAAAGATTAGTTGTTTGTGATTTTTTTCTGGATATTTCTGCATTCTTTAAAGGGCTAAAACAAATTGCGATATCAGCCTTAGATCCTACAGGATTCTGCAAAACAGTGACAGATCCAGCCCCTAAACCAAAGCAAAAGTCCTATTTCAGGGTCTGGATCAATGTTGGAGGTGCTTACGAAATCTCACAAATCTCTACTGTGCTTCAATAGCTGCTTATAAGAAAAAAATGCATGGAAATATCATAGTTGAAACCTAAAAGAGATATCAATTATAACATGTCTAAAGATGGGCGAATATGTCCAAATCTATTTCCCAGAAATTCCAGAGTTTGTCATTCAAAATCCGTACCGCAGTGTCAAATGCGCTGATGGATTGTTACAGTTTCAATCCGCGTGAATTAATCCAAAACTGCCACTGGTTACATTCCGTTGGTGGATTTTCACAATCTACACGTGGATTCCACCCTCCACTGAGGGATTTTAATAATCCAATCCCCGTATTAAGCAATTCATGGATTGGATTCTTAAAACCTGTCAAGGGATTGCGGAATCCGTGAATGAATTGCAAAAGACGAATCACCATTTTTGATACTGATCCGCAGAAATCCACAGACCAAAGGAATTGGTCGATCTGAATCCGCAAAAAAAAATGTGTCCATCTCTATCAGTGATCACCATGATTCTCCTGTTCTCAGAAAGTAGTCTATTGCCATGAAACACCTTCTACTGGCAGAAGGTATATTATGGTAGATGGCTGCTTTTTTAATATGGGCCAATATATCTCAACCACGCTTTCACCACTTGGACTCAACATGAAATAGTGAACACTGTAGATTATTTTTTCTTAGACCTATAAAAATGGCATCAAACATAAATAATAATAATTATAAAAAGATTAATAATTTCAAAAAAGCACCCTTACTTCCTTTTTGGTCTTCCTTTAATTAACCAATCAATAAATTCCTTGACTGCCTGGGCTTCCAAGTAATTGCTAATGTCACTGGTGTAAGTGCCTTCTGCGTGTCTCTCAAAAACAGCATTGCGCCTTGAAACACTCATGTTCCAAGAAAGAGCATTTAAATGACAAAATCGTTTAAATTAGATAATAATAAATAATAAATAAAAATCTGTAAAGACGGATATCAGGCAGTATAGTGGGTTCCTGAGCCTGTGAGGGGACTGAGCACATACTGTAGTAAGGCTCCAAACTGCACCTTAACATTGAGGGTATAGCTGTCAATTACAGCAGGAGCTTCTGAAGTGTGTTCTCCCCCAAACATGCTCAGGACGCTGCCTGGGATCAGTCACACAGTTTTGTTAGCAATAGTCTGATGAGTAGGCAATAAGGTTTATTAATTAGGGGCTCGAAGAAAAAATATTTTCTAGCAAGGGGTGGACATTGAGTTTGGGAACCACTGCTATATTCAAACTTTAAATAATATTTAAATATAAAATAATATTATAAATAAATATAATGAAATCAAATGTCTACTTAACTCAAGAGTGAGTGCACTGGATTATCTTTCTCTCTATTTCATTAATTATTATGAGTGAATGGATCACCCCATACCTCCTTTCTGTACTGGAGCATCAGACAAATAAAAATATAAAGTCCTATATAAAGAATATATTCAAACGTTCCCATCTATGCGGAACATGCGGAACATGGTTTTATACACAGTCCAAAAGAATATACCCCACATTGTCTCAGTTTAAAGGAACTTTGGTGTTGTAGTTTGTGTTCAGTTGTTTGAATAATACAGAATTCTTGTAAAAGGTCATTGCAATGTAGCCCCCTGTAAACAGCATGGGCTATAACATCTTCCTACTTCTGTGATAAGTCCTGTTAATGACAGGCCCCAGTAGTAATCATGGGTTTTCCCCCCTTGTAAGCCCTGCCTGATTGATAGATACAAGCCTGACTCTGCTGTAGGCCTGATGCAGAGGGGAGGTTCTGTTGATGTCATGAGGGGCGGGCTGACCAAACTTAGTTGCAGTGCCTGTGCGCTCTCAGTCAGAGTCGGTCTGTTGGTGTTGGAGTGTCTGACTGGACAGTCAGACGGTGTGAGCTAGATCATAGGTTCCAGAGGAGTAGGGGCTAGTGAGTTATAGGTGGACCAGTGCCCCTCGCCCAGCTTAGGGGGTGAGGGAAGAGCTAGCCCCACCCTGAGTGCCCTGGGCTGAGGGTGGAGGCAGGGAGCAAAGACCCCCCCTTCAGACCATCCTGAGGAGAACTATTTTGAGGGAAGGAGAGGAGAAGGAGACAGATCCGGTACACTGTGAAGGAAGTGTTTTGCTGTATGCTATTACTGCTGTGTGCTGTTCTAACAAGCTGTGAGTACAATAAAGACCTTGTAGCTTTTACCAAAGACTGTGTGATTTGGAGCATTCACCCCTGGACCAGGGTGGTTCTTCTATACGGGTCCTCTCCCATATCCCTGGGAGCTATAGAAGATGGAGGCGCTGCACCCCCACTAAGATACCATGGAGGCCAACACCCAGAAGCCTGGTCCTGTCTCCCCCATAACACCGCGGGAAGCTCAGGCCCTCCTGTTCCACGCATGTATGCACCACCACTATGCATGTAATCTGCCCTCACGCACCCTAGACACCGCAGATGAGTCTGGGGGGGGGGGGGGGAGGTGGGGAACAAGCGTTACAGCAATATTAGATTCCGCCAATTTTTTATAATGCTATTGTTGGTAGATTTACAATTTGTGTAATCCTGAAAACAGGAAGTAGCTTTAGTTTGTCAAAGCTAAAAGCTTCCAAATAAAATAAATTGTATTAGCACAGTCCATTTTAGCAGCGACCAAATGAGTTGCATTGTAGTTTAAAACATTCAACCATGTAACACCCTCTTTATCATTTTACCTGCACATATAATTGTAGAAATATTATTGAAATAGGATCAACAACAATGAGAAGTTTGTACCGTGTAGAAGAGCGGTAATCAACTCCAGTCATCAAGAGACACCAATAGGTCAAGTTTTTCAGGATATCCCTGCTTCAGCACAGGTGGCTCAATCAGTGGCTCAGTATTTGACTGTGCCACTGATTGAGCCACCTGTGCTGAAGCAGGAATATCCTGAAAACTTAACCAGTTATTGGCTCTTGAGGACAGGAGTTGGCTACCCCGGTGTAGAATAGCTGCTAAACTGAATTTGTTCTCACTAAAGGGGTAATTTAATATGCTCTAAAAGGGCTGATTGCCATTTGAAATATTAAGTGGAGCTCAACAGAGCCCAGCACTTTGGCTGCTTAAGCTTCCAAGTTAGTGGTTCGTTCACAGGTGTATGTACCTTCTACATGTGTCTCATAGTTAGCATTGTGCCTTGAAACTCAAAACAAATACAGCTGTTAAAACTCAAGTGTTACTTAGAATCCCTTTGCTGTCAAAGGACCTGGCAATGTTAGAAAAGCCTTAAGTATCACTTCATTATATCAATACAAATGCTGCTACTCACTTCTTTGGCCTATGCTTCAAGCTCCTGGCAAGTGCAACTAGATGGTGGCGTAGAAGGGGTGAAGAGCTATAGCTGTTCGAGTCCCTTGAGGCAGATAGCGTGAGGCAACTGGGGGGGGGGGGTGAGCCTGTTAACTAGTCCAGGGACCATGGCCCAGGGCCCGTGCCAAAAGTAGGAGACGCCCGTACCTAGGGAGATGCCCGGTACACTAGCTGTCATCCACACAAACGCACCACAGAGCACTTGCACCGTAGACACCGAGTACAGTGCATGGAGGAGAGGAGTTCCGCTGAGCCTGGGGTAAAGCCACCTCATATTAGTGGGATACAGAAACAGAATGCAGAGCACACATTTGGAGGTTAGTCAGTGTTTAGGTACGAGATACCCAGTAGACACTGAGAATAGGGCACGTGTACATTTGGAGGGCTCATCCAAGATGGCGTCCATCCCGACATATGCCCCGCGGAGCAATAGAGCCGATCTAAAATGGTGGTTCCCGCCAATCCTGGAGCAAGCACGTGAATCGTGCAAAGAGACAGTGAGAACAATGTGGCGGGAAATGTGCAAGAGTCTTGCGCCAAACCCAGATTCCTTGCAAGAGGAGCGGAGCGGAGCGGCATGAAAGCCCATCCACCTGTGCAGTGGCTGGTCAGAAAGCCAGGCCACGTCACACTGATGGAGAGAAGGCCCCGCCTCTGGATTCCACCAGAGGGAAGAGGCACCAGGAGAGCCAATCAGGAGAGTCCTCTCCAGCGAAGGGAGGGACCGGAAGCCAGAGCGAAGAGCTTCACTTTTGTCTGGCATTCGAGGAGCAAGGAGCTGAGACACTGACCTGTTCCAACCCTGAGCGAACCATGATCGATCTTCCAAGTACCAGGCGGCTTGCTGGTAATAGAGATCGTGGAGCAAGAATACCTGAGGTGCCTGTGCGTCCACTGCGGGGTACCCGGTGAGGTACCCAGCACCAAGGAACGATGCTTACAGTGTGGCACGTTCTACTTGTGGCCTAACGAGCCGGGGCCACTGACCGAGACCCCATGGAGTGCCTCTCCAGGAACGATAGCGGAGGTGGCGGAAAGCACCGAGAGAACGGCCTTGGTTCCCCGTTACAAGCAGGCAGGGAGAACCCAGGCCAGACCGGCTGTCGAGCCAAAAGAGCCATCGACGGAGAAGAGCGCGACCCCAGTAGAGGTACCAGAGCCCGCCAGCTTCGTACCTATACCCACTGGTTGTATCGCAGAAGCACCCGGTGACTCCCGAGTGGAGGATCCGATTATGATATCCTCAGAAAAAGAGGCGGGTTTACCAATGGTAGCGATGCGCCTAACGGCGAACCACCAACGCAGCATCAAGGAGGAACAGACGAGCGCGGACACCATCCGATAGCAAGCGCTGGTGTGACCTGAGGCTCATAAAAGTCCCACGGCCGTGGTGACTCCCAGTGCGGAGGAGATGGCGATCGAGACGACCCAAGAGGAACCCGATATCATCAAACAGCAGCGGAGCGGTAAGGAGACTCTGCCATCCCCTTTCTCCCGCCAGGCGAAGACCGTAACTACGGAGGACGAGAAGGAGAGGCTTGAGGCCTACTTGTCTGGCCGTGCACCGGTTGCTGCGCCACCGCCCATGCCGGTCCTCGACGAACTTCCGGTGCGTGACCACGGAGCGGATGGAGATTCTGCGGGCAACCCTGATGACGTCGTTTCCGGTCCCACCGGAAAGAGAAGGCCGGGAGCGCTGTTCTCCGCACGAAGCATAGATACGGCCCTTGCCCTTGCTACCCTAAGGAGTCAAGGCCCCACCAGAGAAGCCAGAAGCATGGCGGAGAGCAAGTCTAAGAAAGCATTCATTGGTCACGGAATTGCCTGCTTACTGGACATTGAGTTGGACGTTCCCCCAGCCCCAGCCCATAGCTCCATTGCCCCGGCCACTGCCCTTGCTCCGTCATGAGTGGTGCCACCGGGACCTACTAGGGATAAGTTATGTAAATACCCCAAATACTCCAAGGACTTGCAGGATTGGGAGTTGAGCGATGAGGGGTCTGATGGGGAGATACCGTATTCAAGTGTTATACCTGTGCCTAACCTTGTGCTGTTTTCTCCTGCAGCTAGAGGGAGGGACCGTGTGTCGCACACTCCAGTAGAGGCTGGGCCTACCAGCAATGTGGTTCATAAGATGAACCCTACCAGGTACTATAATGCCAAAGGGAGGAGAGATTGCTCGCGATCTACTGATGCGGGTACGTCTGGTGTATCATCTCAGGTAGAATCCGAGGTAGAACGCACTAGTCATTCGACCGAGTACGAGCACCGTGGTGAGCACCCCTATTCACCGGATACCACGAGGGGATGGACTGTACGCGGTTTCTATTAATTAAGAATAATATTGTTGACCATTGGTGGGCAGCTGGTTTTTTCACTCAACAAGAGGTGGAGGATGAATTAGATCATAGATACCGGGAGATAGAGCAGAAACTTGTTGTACCCCGAGGCCCCAGTATCTTATATGATGAAGTAGCTCCGAAGGAGCCTGTGTATTGGGTACTGCCAAGCAGGGCGGGTAACAGGAAGCTCACCAAACTGAGTAGGGCTGACAGGGCCATAGTGGCTAGATACCGGCAGTCCCACGGATATGAATACCCGTATGTACCTGAGCCTATCATGAGGGAAATTGAAGAGAACCGAGACAGTTGGCTTAGAGAGGCAGTCCAGGAATATCTTCGGACCAAGTTTGGTCAAGGGGGTTACAATAATGAAGACAAGATAAGTGAATTGGTCCACATATGGAGCATAGGTAGATGTATCTACATGCATGGTGTAAGCTATCGGTCAGAGCATGGGTCGGTCCAATCTTTCGCTGTGACGGTCACGGATCATAATGGCAGGAGAGTGAGGAAGCCAGATCCCAAACATTTTCACTAGGTGCTCCACGTTGGGAGTAACTGGTGTTCAGTTGTCGAATATCTACCTCATACAAATGTTATGATAACATGTGTAACCTGTGTTTGTTCCCAGGTTTTTCACTGCAGGGTGGTACTGCCAAAGCTAGGTCCAAGTGTGGACCATTGGATTCCACCATAGGGAGAGTGTAGCCCCCTGTAAACAGCGTGGGCTATAACATCTTCCTACTACTGTGATAAGTCCTGTTAATGACAGGCCCCAGTAGTAATCATGGGTTTTCCCCCCTTGTAAGCCCTGCCTGATTGATAGATACAAGCCTGACTCTGCTGTAGGCCTGATGCAGAGGGGAGGTTCTGTTGATGTCATGAGGCTGACCAAACTTAGTTGCAGTGCCTGTGCGCTCTCAGTCAGAGTCGGTCTGTTGGTGTTGGAGTGTCTGACTGGACAGTCAGACGGTGTGAGCTAGATCATAGGTTCCAGAGGAGTAGGGCCTAGTGAGTTATAGGTGGACCAGTACCCCTCGCCCTGCTTAGGGGGTGAGGGAAGAGCTAGCCCCACCCTGAGTGCCCTGGGCTGAGGGTGGAGGCAGGGAGCAAAGACCCCCCTTCAGACCATCCTGAGGAGAACTATTTGGAGGGAAGGAGAGGAGAAGGAGACAGATCCGGTACACTGTGAAGGAAGTGTTTTGCTGTGTACTATTGCTGCTGTGTGCTGTTCTAACAAGCTGTGAGTACAATAAAGACCTTGTAGCTTTTACCAAAGACTGTGTGATTTGGAGCATTCACCCCTGGACCAGGGTGGTTCTTCTATACGGGTCCTCTCCCATATCCCTGGGAGCTATAGAAGATGGAGGCGCTGCACCACCACTAAGATACCATGGAGGCCAACACACCAGAAGCCTGGTCCTGTCTCCCCCATAACACTGCGGGAAGCTCAGGCCCTCCTGTTCCACGCATGTATGCACCACCACTATGCATGTAATCTGCCCTCACGCACCCTAGACACCGCAGATGAGTCTGGGGGGACGGGCGGGAGGGGGGGGGACAAGGGTTACAGCAATTTTAGATTCAGCCAATTTTTTATAATGCTATTGTTGGTAGATTTACAATTTGTATAATCCTGAAAACAGCAAGTAGCTTTAGTTTGTCAAAGATAAATGCTTCCAAATAAAATAAATTGTATTAGCACAGTCCATTTTAGCAGCGACCAAATGAGTTGCATTGTAGTTTAAAACATTCAACCATGTAACACCCTATTTATCATTTTACCTGCACATATAATTGTAGAAATATTATTGAAATAGGATCAACAACAATGAGAAGTATGTGCCGTGTAGAAGAGCGGTAATCAACTCCAGTCATCAAGAGACACCAATAGGTCAAGTTTTCAGGATATTCCTGCTTCAGCACAGGTGGCTAAATCAGTGGCTCAGTCTTTGACTGTGCCACTGATTGAGCCACCTGTGCTGAAGCAGGAATATCATGAAAACCTAACCAGTTATTGGCTCTTGAGGACAGGTGTTGGCTACCCCCGGTGTAGAATAGCTGCTAAACTGATTTTGTTCTCACTAAAGGGGTAATTTAATATGCTCTGAAAGGGCTGATTGCCATTGAAATATTAAGTGGAGCTCAACAGAACCCAGCACTTTGGCTGCTTGAGCTTCCAAGTTATTGGTTCGTTCACAGGTGTATGTACCTTCCCCATGTGTCTCATAGTTAGCATTGTGCCTTGAAACTCAAAACAAATGCAGCTGTTAAAACTCAAGTGTTACTTAGAATCCCTTTGCTGTTAAGGACCTGGCAATGTTAGAAAAGCCTTAAGTACCACTTCATTATATCAATACAAATGCTGATACTCACTTCTTTGGCCTATGCTTCAAGCTCCTGGCAAGTGCAACTAGATGCACAATATATTTTTAATTTTTTTTTATTTATGGCAGCCGTGTCAAATGTTAAAATTGTTGCTTATCAAGTTTCTTACGTTTGGCGCAGATCTGATTATACTAACGTTTGTCTTCTGAAAAAAGTGATGGGCCCACACGGAAAAGTTGATACGGATCATTATAATATGGAAGCATGTAGCTCCTTCCATAGCTCCACATATTCACTCCCCAAATAGTAAACAAGAACAAGGAGAGTAAACAAGGGACCAACCAGCTTGATGCAAAGCTGTGGGCCACAAGCTGCACTTATTATGGGCCATGCCTAATGCATGGGATGGGTGTCGCGCCATATGCGATGGGAAAAGAACATTTGACGTACTGTACTGTTTGCCACTCGTTAAATTAACTACCTGTATTTTGATTTACTGGAGACCATGAAATCAAACTGTATTGAATGCTGCAAACAACATCACAACTGGTTTGATGTTAATAAAAAAACTGAATTGTAAAGAGACTGGAGCTGAAAAGGAAGCATAGACTTTGGGGTTTATCTACAACGGTCTCTCAGCTGCAAACCTGTGGGGGGAGAAACAGTGCAAGTAACAGCGCTATATCTATTAGAAAAAGAATTCCATTAAAAGCAAGAGGTTTTCCTTTGATAAATCTGGTTCATTTATTTTGCACTATTTTTGCAGTCTGTAGAATTATAAATAATCGCCATGGGAACTAATTCTATATGCTAGTGTAAAAAAATAACACTGGGAGTATTTATTTTGCATCAGTTTTGTTGCTGGGAAATGTTAGCTCCAAAAGAAGAACAGAATTCATACCATTATAGGATTGCCTCCTAAACATTATGATAGGCTGAGTTAATGCACATATCCTTCTGGGAAAACTATTTATTAGAAAACACCCAAGAAAATATGTTTTAGGTGTATCTTGCATGGTATTGTTCTTGTTGTTTTGCTTTCTAGTAATATAATTAGAAAGGTCAAATAATTTAAAAAAAATGGGTAGAATAAATCAATTGATATAATGGAATTTTATCGAGAAACCACTGGAAGAGAAGAAAGTTCCAGTAATCTCCTTCTCAAGTGAGCGAACATAGGGGGTTATTGAGTAGAGTTGAGACTGTGAGGATGCGAATTGTGGCACTTTCACATGGAAACTCCCACTGAAGTCAGTCGATGCTTTCATGCAATAGTCAACCAATGAACCAATCGGCACTATGAAGATAAATGGAAATGTTTTATTTTTTATTTACAGTAAGATATTGCTATGCACAAGTACAAAAGACAGTCCAAAGCAGAAAACCATATTTTCCATCAGGGCTTCAAATTCACCCATAAGTCGATAAAATGTGAAGGACCAAACACCATGTATCCACATTGATATTCAATATGCTGTGTCTTAGTCCCACTGGTTTTTCTTTGAATCAAGCACAACTCTTCCACAGCACAGGAAAGATGTGCATAGCGAAGAAGAGGCCTACAGTACTGTATGTGCCAAAATGGAAAATAAAAACTTTTTTTTAGTGGATTATATGAATCATTAACTCATTTGAATGAATGAGTTTGTCAAACAACAGCAGAGGCTGCTAAAAGAAAATTAATAAGGATAATAGTAGATTCTTACCCTGGTTTTTTCCCTTCTGCCTTCAACCAATGGACAGATTCTTTAACTGCTTGAGCTTCCAAGTACTTGTTCATATCCTTGGTGTCTTCTATATTATTCTGAAAATCAGCATTGCGCCTGGAAACTCCACTGTACCAAGAAAAGCAGTGGTTAAATTAACAACCATAGTGCTAAGCTACAACAAAGTTACATTCACTAAGCAATCTAATGTTATTTTCACATCTTTAGTGCTAATAGTGATTGGTTAAACAAAATATGGCATTGAGAATCTTTACAAAGCTTTCATTATATAGAATACTGAGTGCAGCATTGAATAGATAGTCAACAAGAATTACCTGATTAAGGGGGTCATGCACTAAGCTCTATTAAGTCACTTTTAGAGCGCAAAGTGCTCTTAGAAGGTGATGTTGTGCTCAACCCGATGCACTAAGCAACGCAAACAGGCACCTTGCGCTCTAAAACTGACTTTTATCAGGATTTTTTTCTAAGTCCAACTTTGCTTGTTCGTAACCCTGTTTTCATTAAATTCTGCCCTTAACCGGGATGCACTAAGCAACGCAACCTTAGCGTATGTCCCCGGTGAGTCTCCGGTGGACCTGACGGGTCACCTCACAGACATACAGGTTACCAGCAACATGTTTCACACAGGGTCTGGAGGCCTGTTGGTGGGTCCCGCCAGGCACCATGGCCCACCATGGGGACCCCCTGCTCCTGCACACTATTATTAAAAATACATTAAAGCAGCTTCATTACCATAGCGGCTATCCGCTACGGTAATGAATTATGGTTTATTGTTATGTGTGTTTTAATACCAGTGTAGATATGCAGGAGGTCTACTGAGCTGAACTGCATTGGTTTCAGCCTTGGGGACCCCCTACTTCAGGAGTTACAGGCCCCTTTATGGGGTGCCGGTATCCCCTGCAGAATTGAAATGTCCCGGTCACGTGACGCTTGAAAGTGCAGGGGATACCGGCACCCCATAACGGGGCCTGTATCTCCTGAAGTAGGGGGTCCTCGGACCTGAAACCAATGCGGTTCAGCTCTGGAGACCTGTACGTTAAAAAATGGGCTCAAGGCCTTAGTGAATCGCGTCCCCAACCTCACTTTTTAACGAACCTGCTTTTTTTTGAAAATCAGAACGCAAAGCCATTGAGCTTAGTGCATAGCCCCCTAAGTGTTTTATTTCTGGCTCCACATAGACTACAACAGTAATGCATATTTATACAGAAAACACTTGATTGGAGAAGGTATTTCAACTGACCAATGTTTGCATCTGTGTGTATGTGTTCTAAGGCTGCGCTTATAGTTCCGGCGACAGCGACATTGTGTCAAAACAAATGCATTGCCGCCTTCGCGTGCGCTTATAGCAAGCGCGATGCGATGGTGCAACGGAGCAACGGCTTGGTCGTGATCGCTGGAAGTCACCTCAATTTGCTGTTGCGTCGCCGCCGCCGGCACTATAAGCGTAGTGTTAGTAGGGACTGTTGAAGTTATTAGCATGTTCCAATGATGTGGAAATATAGCAGGAAGTCTTTGTGCATACAGAATAGCCCATTTGTACTATATTTAATTATAAACTTGTATGTATATACTGTAACAGTCAAGCACTAGGGAATCATATTTTAGAATGAAATCACAGCACACACTGGCCACCAAGCTGCATACACAATCCTTTCATTATAATAATACACTAGGAAGGTGGGGATATAATAATGTTCGATATTGGCCTACTGCAAATTGTAACATATATATGATTTCCAATAAGAAATGTGAAAACATTCTGAAAAGGGTAGCGAATAGAAAAATTTACCATGTTTGCAAATAGTTTTCATACAAAACAATGGCAAGTTTCACCCCCAAAATACCTTAGTAAAAATGGTGAGATTTAAAATTTCAAAGAGAAGTTGTGAAATTTGTAGGGGAAAAAATCATTAAGATTTTGCTAAATTAGGATTTAAAAAAAATATATATATATATATTTTATAATTTAGACAAAGCCTCACGCTTAACAGCCTGAATACTAATATTTCCAATTGCTTTTGTAACCCTGGATAACACAATAACATATATCTTAATAGATCTTTGCTAATACAATACTCCTGTAATTATTGCTAACTTAATATTAACACTGATTGAAACAAATAAGGGGAAATTATAAGTTACTAATGGGAATTCGGGGTAAAATGATTAAGTAGAATTTATAAAACTGTTCTTTTAAGAGGGATTCTAAAAACAAATAAGATTAAATCAAGTGCATGTAGCTGGTGAGACCTACAGTATAGCAGGTTGCATTATCTGAAACAAAGGTAAACTCAGTTTTTGACTTTAGAATTCTTATCCTCTTCTTTTAGTAATCATTAACCATTGGACAAAGTCTTGAGTCTAAGTACTTGCTGTAATCACTATTAAATGTGCCTTGTGACTAATGTTTGACTTCATTGAGCTGTTTTGATTCACCCAGCACTTCATCCTGTGCAGCATTGACTGATCATTGTACATAATGTTTTAATTTGTGACACTGGCGACACACTTTATTCGAGCTCGGCTAGTCCCACGAATTCGGGTATACCCGGGTGTATTGAGGTTTGTGACTGTTTTCTGCCCGAGTGCATTGAGGTATTTTCCAGGCAGGGATTGAAGCATTTTATTCCCGCTGGCTGCAATACTGCACAGTATATATATATATAAACTGCATTACAATTCATGAATTTATGCCATCTGGTAGACACGCGAAGCATTGCAGCCTATTAAATCCTAATCATTATCATTTAACAGATCAGCCGCCCGTCAGCCAGGCATGAACCCAGGCTGGGAAGGCAAACGCAACGGGGCTTGTCAGAGGTGAGGAGCGGCGCATTCCAGGTATCTGCCAGGTACATACTGGGTATTTGCTCGAATAAAGTGTGTCGGTGCAGTGATGTAACAATTAGCGAGCCAATTGAATATTCCCCCAAACTTCCAATTAAGATTGCAGTGCAGTTGCTAAACAACAATCTCCAAATGACCACATTTTTTTTATCACGCGCAACAAATCTCAACATTAATTTACCTGTATACTGTACCTACAGTATGTGTGAAGAATACATATCTTTAAATTCAGAGGGGGGAGGGTGTTAGAAATGCGCCCATTTGGGGATTTCATTTTTTTTAACTTTAATATTCTCATTTTTATCTGTTCCATTCTTGGTGGTAGAAGCACAATTTCAAATGCACATTTCCAACAGGGATTTTCTACATGTCCATCACATGTAAAGAAGATGTTACATCTATTTCTAAGAATATAATGATTTATTTTCTCAAGTTGAAACAGAATTCGGGATGCTGAAGTGTGAACCTATTGTTTAATGATATTGTGCCATTGTTACAGAACTGACGCATTGATACAGTGGATCCCAGAGACACATACTTTATCTGGGAGCTTAAAATCCTTTCGCTATAGGCTACTGTATCCATCAGAAATCCAGAAAACAATACAAAAATGGAGCACAGCCAAGATTCACAAAAAGGTGGTAAAGTGCGTCCAGCACGAAACGCGGGTGCGTTTGTCTCCCTGTTTGTGAGCTGTACAACTAATTAAATACATCCAGTTACCCAGGATCCTGACTTTTCCGGTGAATCTTGGCTGTGCTCCATTTTCTCTGCTTTTCTGGATTTCACACTTCAACAGGCTGCACACCCGGGGAATGCTGGATGGTCCTGTGTAAGCTGACAGGTAATGGGCATAGTCCCTTTATATCTCCTGGCTCTGCATTTGTATATCTTGCCTTATTGAGAGGCTGATTAAGTTCCACATACTGTGGACGATATATGTATACTAGTAGGCATCTTCACTATCTCAGTGGCACTTTTATTATGGACTGCAATATTGAGGACATTAACATGTTTACCTGAATCTTAAAGTCTTATGTAAAGACACTATTTTGTGACAGTTCACATGTGATTTTGAGCACCATATCTCACTCTACACCACTATCCATTAGAAAATTGTCTTCTTATCACCTAGTTCCTCTTTTCAACTTCCTATTATTTTATTGTACTACAAAAATCTACTTTGACATATTTTTAAATATTCTATCTTTAGAAAGCGGTATGTTTCCTTATTTCTGTGCATTAAACATACCTGGACTTGTCTCCTGTTTCTTGAAGAGGATTTTGCCAGCTGCCTTGTAGTAGCATAAAAAGAATTCCGACCATACAATAAATGCTCTTCATGTTTATTCTATAATAGATGAGGAGCTAAACATGTTATTTCTAGCAAAATATATATTTTTTTCATGACCACAATGTATTGTAAATCATTTTCATGATATCTGAAAGAGATTATTTGTCAATGAGCCAAATAGAAAACATAGAGATGAAGGAACATATACAAGCTTCCCTTCAATTTCCTCTGGGTATAAAGCACCAGCTGGGTTATATTATTAATAATTAATATATCCTGTTACTTTTCAATAGAGTGCTGCATATTACCAGGGGTGGGCAACTCCAGTCCTTAAGGGCCAGCAACAGGTCAGGTTTTCAGGAAATCGCTACTTCAGCACAGGTGGCTCAATCAGTGGCTCACTTTGATCTGTGCTGGGATATCCTGAAAACCTAGAAAGGGAGAAGGGAGAAGGAGTGGCTCAGTGAGTAAAGACACTGACTGGCACTGGTTCAATTCCCAGTGTAGCCTCCTTGTGACCTTTTGCAAGTCACTTTATCTCCCTGGCATCAAAAACATAGATTGCACAGGGCAGGGATATGTGCCTGCAAAATGTCTCTGTAAAGCAGGCCTGCACAACATACGGCATGCAGCCCACCTGGCCGCGATGACTTTGGCCGGGTGCCAGTTAATTAAATAAATTTTTTTTTTAAAAAGTTTAAAAAAATGGCGGCGATTCACCCCCCCCCCCCTGGGTTTTGCGGTGCGCGGGGGCAGGAGGAGGATGCGGCAGCCATGAGTATTTTTTTTTTCAATAGCAGGATGCCGGGGGGGTGGGTTGGAGGTCAGAGCATGCCGGGGGCGGGGCTTAGGTGTGTGTGTGTGTGTGTGTGTGTGTGTGTGTGTGTGTGTGTGTGTGTGTGTGTGTGTGTGTGTGTGTGTGTGTGTGTGTGTGTGTGTGTGTGTGTGTGTGTGTGTGTGTGTGTGTGTGTGTGTGTGTGTGTGTGTGTAAAACAGGCTGGTGGGGGGTGGGTGTGAAAAATGGGCTGGTGGGGGCGGTTGTGAAAAACAGGCTGGTGGGGGGTGGGTGTGAAAAACGGGCTAGTGGGGGCGGTTGTGAAAAACAGGCTGGTGGGTGTGAAAAACGGGCTGGTGGGGGGTGGGTGTGAAATATGGGCTGGTGGGGGGGAGTGCTGCTGACATGTGAAGGGGGGGCTGCTGACATGTGAGGTGCAGGGGGGGAGAGAGTGATGTGAGTTGCAGGGGGAGGGTGTGATGTGAGTTGCAGGGGCGGGAGAGAGTGTCATATTGAGAGGAGGGGGAGAGTGTCATATTGAGGGGAGGGGGAGAGAGTGTCATATTGAGAGGAGGGGGTGAGAGTGTCATATTGAGGGGAGGGGAAGAGAGTGTCATTTAGGGGAGGGGGAGAGTGTCATATTGAGGGGAGGGGGAGAGTGTCATATTGAGGGGAGGGGGAGAGAGAGTGTCATATTGAGGGGAGGGAGAGAGAGTATCATATTGAGGGGAGGGAGAGAGAGTATCATATTGAGGGGAGGGGATAGAGTATCATATTGAGGGGAGGGGGAGAGTGTCATATTCAGGGGAGGGAGAGAGAGTGTCATATTGAGGGGACGAGAGAGTGTCATATTGAGGGGAGGGAGAGAGAGTGTCATATTGAGGGGATGGGGAGAGTGTGTCATATTGAGGGGAGGGGGAGAGTGTGTCATATTGGGTGTAGGGGTGAGTGTCATATAGAGGGGATTGGGAGAGAGTGTCATATTGAGGGGAGGGGGATGAGGATGATGATGATGAGAGGTGCTGGAGGAGAGATGATGATGATGATGATGATGATGATGATGATGATGATGATGATGATGATGATGATGATGATCATGATGATTAATGCTAATGGAGACATGCTCATTGATCTTGCATAGTAAATCATAACTCCAAACTATACACATATACATATAGACACACCACGCATTAGTTAAGTTATGGTACCCTCCACCATAAAGCATAAAAAAATGGAAATATTACAGTGTGCTCATTTGCATGTCTTAAGTCTATAACCCTGCCTTTCACCCTTATCGCCCAATATACAGTGCTTCCACTGCAGCAAGGGATTCTGGGAAATGACATGCAAATGAGCCCATAGTGCCACCTCTTGCTTAAAATCCATTTTGACATAGACCCCTATAAGCTTATGCTTGCTGCATTGCACAGCTTTGTTAGCACAGCCTGGGGTAAGATGCATAGCCAGTAAACATACCCATAGACAGTTATTTCGAACTTTTGGGTCTCATTAGGGTGAGGCTGTGTATACTGGCTTTGCAATATGAATCTTGGATAGATATCCACCACACATTAGTTAATTTATGGTGGGTAAAAAAAACCTCCACCATAAAGCATGTAGCAATGGAAATATTACTGTGTATATATATATATATACATATATAACATTTATTAAAGTTTCTACCAAACAACGCTAAAATAACTCTAGTTTTGCATCAGCTTTATTCCTGCTAAAAGTAAATAGGTTTTGATTAATACATCTGCAACCTAGCCCTCAAAAGCAGGGCTATACAGCACATGGAAATTAGGGTTGTGGTTAAAAAAAACATTACAAATAGACTCATTGCTCCAAAAAAAGGTAGTAACAGTATCAGTAAATAACACTACATTTTAGTTTTACAGTTAGAGGATAATTCAATAAAAATGTACACATGTGGGTCATTTATTCATAATTATTCATTATAACTATCTTACTTAGTGCCTAAAATATATGACAGTAAGTTTCTGACTCACAGAGCTTACAATTTTATTTGGGCTTTCTAAGGCACAGGGTGATAACATGGCTTCCCCACAGGCACAAGAAGAGATTAATTTAAATCAAATGACTTTGACCCTACGCTATTCCTTCAAAATTTCTCCACTACAAAGACGGAGGCAATACTAGTGCAAAAAAACAACACTGGGCTTCAGATGTTCTCAGTTGGACTTTTTCTTTGGTAAATTAGGTTCTTGTAGCACTTTTTGAGTCAATTTTGCACTCTTTGTTAATTACTCCTTACTGCAGTTGATATGCAATAGTAGTGACAATTGCTTTTATAGCACCAATCCTAAAAGGCCGAGTGATTAAAGTTAAGTTATTATTGGTGGGTAAACTCTGTATTAAATAAAAATGTGATTTAGAATGTTGTGGCTGTTTACAGAACACAAATTCAGTATATGGCAGACTGGACAGTGGTTTGCGTCTCAGAGCTTTAATAAAGGGTATCTTTAAATGATATTGATTTTAAACAGAAAGTAGCCAATTCCATGCAATGCTAAATAGCATGTTCTTATATCAAAGGAGTGCAACATTGAACATAAACTGCCTATTTAAATGGAAACAAATATCAAATATGTACAGTACACAGCCCAAATATGAAATGCACTATAAGTGGATTAAAAAAACCTTTCCTAAAACAACAAAATAAGAAGTAAGTTTAAGAAAAATGCTTCTTTCCTGTATGGTCAGTTTTGTTGAAGTCCAGTGGAAACTACTCACCTTGTGACCACGTTAAGTGTACTTCTGAAGATGAATAAAATATTGCTACTGTCCCTTCAGCAACTTTGGGTTTCTTCCTTATCCTGATGATGAGATGTTTTGCTTATCCACATACAGTAGCTTTTTATAGTGTTTTCAGCTTCATTGAGCACTGTGAGAATGCATTACGTACATTAATTCTGACACAGCTGATCATGTGATTGGCTCTGTTTTAAATGTTTCACATTTGATCGCTTTTTATTTAATTGAAAAATTAGAGAATGGCTGGAAAATCATTTTGAAACAATTGTACACATACTGTACAAATAGTTCCTTTAAAGAATGATGTAAACACTGTAGCCCCCATCCTTTTTTATCACTGAAAGTTACACTGACAGTTACAAAACATTAACTCAGGAAGAAGTTTGCTAGAATTCTAAAAAAAAGTTGTTTTCAATTATTTTTTCAAACAATTAATGCATATTATAAAATTATTCAGATTAGTTATGATTATAAGAATGAAAAAGGAAATTCTTATTCAAATATTTTTTTGTGCAGGAATAAGAATCAGGCGGTTTTGGTTTTGTTTATAACATAATTGTAAATAAACACAATTATTTAATGTAGATTTTGGTATCAATTTCATATTTAATTATTTGTCTACAAATCAGAAGTTTATGATTTCTAGTTGTCTTATAATTTCTATGTTCTGAGTTGAAAAAAAAGGACATCCTTATAAATGTTGTTTGTTAGTTTTTGTTTTAGAAAGACTATGGGAAATAGTGTTAAGGAATAATTATTATATGTTGTGGAGTAAAGTGTTTTTATCTCCCTCTAACCTTTAATGATTTACAATAGTATTTTAATTCTATTCAAGTAATATTTTAAATGAAAATGTTTGCAATTTGGCAGTTATGCAAAGATATTGTCTGTGTTCTTACGGGTCAACACAGTGTATGAAATACCTATTACAGGTATTCTTTTGCACCCAATTAAAATTTTTGTATTGTATAGCTCATCAGTATATTTTTATCAGATATTAGTATGGGGTCTGGTATCCTTGGGTTTGGGAGAACCTACAGTATGTTATAATATATGGATGATCTATGAACAAATTTTGTTTTACTTTGCTGTTATAGAGAAGTTCAAAGCCAATTGCCAATATTCCCATATTGTATGCCAATGTTTTATTTTTTTTAACAAGATGGGGGTTGGTGGTCCCTGCTCAGCTCAAAAATGTACATACTGGAGGGGTGCTATCGGGGCTGCATTACCATAAACCACTCTCAGGAATCTGATGAAGGAAGTGATTCCCGAAACGCGTTATTCCTAATCTGTTGCGTGCTGGAGGACTATACATGGATAGCTACCGTAGCCGTCTCTTGCCTGCCTGTTTGCGGTCCTGCAGTCGGACGCAGAAGCAGGAGGAGAACGCACCAGAGCTCACAAGACGGCTGTTCGGAGCTGAAGTGTTTCTTTTACTATGTAAGTTTCTACTTATCTTTTATTGTAATAAAGTGTATATCGTTTTCATTTGCCTCCTATATCATCTTTGGTGGGATGGTACGTGGGACAAGGGACAGCTGTTTTGATCGAAGACAACACTCTATACATAGAAGACACTACAAAGATACCATTTATTATGAAGGGGCTCACACATGGCCATGTGAATATAGCTATATATAGATATTCCCTTCTCTTACGCATCAGTGAGATTTTGTTGTGTTTAATTGTGTGATATTGATACACTTTTTCTATAAACCTTCTATTTGCGCTCACCACTCTTCCCATTCTACTACCGTTTGATGATCAAGGGATGATCATCTCCAGGTTGAGCTGCAGAATCTATGAAGGGCCAGAATAATTATCATCACTTGGTTTTTCCTTTATCTTTGGTTTACAGTGTGTATGTAGGCGAAATGCTCACAGAGGTATGCCAGGGAGACTGGTTATGGTGAAATTAAATAAGGCTTTTATTGCGCCTGTTTCTTTAACATCAGGAAACCATCCAAACAATGGGTAAACAAAGCTTCTATTCACTTGGGAGTATTTCTAGTGAAATAATATGCAGTCTACCACTCCCTTTAGATAAGCATGTCTCCCAGCCCCAAACATATATCATGAAATGAGCAGATATAAAAAGTCTTATAAATGAAAGTCTTATCTGTTCCTTGTGGTTGGAGGGAAAGTCTTCTCTGTTCCTGCGTTGCTACCTTTTCCTCAGGTTTGGTCAGCATTCAGGTTTAGAAGTTTCCCCTGTGTCTTGAAAGCAGCACTGCTGTTTCTTCTGGCAGGCTCAAGACATCTGTCCCCATGCTCAGTCTCACAAGTTGTGTGAGATTCAGGCACAATCTCCCTTTCTGTTTCAAGGGCAGGCTTTTCTAAGCAACCTAATCAGGCAGGTGGTGTTTGTTAATTGACTACCAGCAGTTAACCACCACACTTATGGATTCGAGGCATATTTCCTGAACAGGGATAACTCCCCTGTTACATACCTCCCCTGTTTGTGGGAAGCTCGGGTTTGCCACGGCCAAAGCCCATCCTTCCACTCTCATTCTAGATATCTCTGTGACTTGAATGAGAGTGGATGGAGGAAGAGAACCCTCAGTTCCGCTGGGATTGGAGCCCTTTCTCCTGTTCATTCGTGTCTCCTCCCGAAGGTGCATGAGATCAGCACTCCTCAGTCGCTTGAGGAGGACTTTTTCTAAGTATAGTCTTTTTGCTACGTGCGCGCTCATGAGATTTCCCTCGCGTCGGGTGCTCATTTTATTGCTGGTAGATTGTATGGCCGCAGTTGCGGAGCATTTAAAAACAGCCCTTTGAGTTTTCCGCTCTTGAAGCTGTCTCTCTGCACTTTTTCCACTTAATGGCATTGCTGGTTCAGCCCCTTTGGGATTAAGTTGCAAATCCATATCCACTTCCAGAGAATGTCCCATCTTTTCAGCTTCATCAGCTAAGGATTCTTCTGGTTTTGATTCAGCACGTGTACCTTCTTTTGTTGCCTGTTGAGTGGCTGAAGGTTTTGCTAGTGCTTGTTTAGGTGGTTCAAATTTTGCAACCTTGTTTTTCAGACTAGCGGTATTCCAAGTTCTCACAGCACCCTTGTCTTCATGGGATTTTGTGGCTGTGGGATACTGACGCTTAGTCAGGGTCAATACTTGTCCTTGTAGAACTGTAATCTCATCCGCGAGAGATCCCTGTTTTTTGAGTGCGTCTTGCAAGTCTCTTCTCAGGGATTTTATCTGTACACTTTGTTTTTTCTGAGCTTGCTTCCACATTTTCACTGCATTGTGAAGCACTATGAACTTCTTTGCTTGGGCCACAGTTACTTGTTTCAGTTTCTGGACCTTGTTGTGCTCCCTTTTGTGCCGAGTCACCTGTGTTCTAAGCTTGGCCTTTAGCGATGCTTTGGTGATTTTCAAGGTAACCTTCAGTTTCTCATGCTGCTTTGCGGTGATATACTGGGTAATCAGACGTTCCTGCAGTACAAGTATTTCTTTAACAGCCTGCAGATTGTCTTCCTGCAGAGTTCGCTGCTTCTCCTTGGACATCTGGAGGTGTGTACGCAGACCTTGCAGTTGGTTCTGCAGTCGGTGCTCTTCTTCAAGCTTCTCACCTTCCAACAGTCTATTTATTTCCTTAAGCTCGTGCAGCTTTTCATTCTTTTCCTTTACTTCGTCTGTCAAATGAAAATTTTCTTCTTCCAGTTTTAAGTTTTCTTTTTTTAATCTTACATTTTCTCCTTTTTCAGTCTCTGTACTATTCAGGGCCTCCTTGCAGTCCTCCTTCCATTTACACACATCTGCTTTGAGAATGACAGTCTCCTGGCGTGAGACTACCTTCTCTAGGTTTAGGGTCTGAAGCTCCTTCTGAGAGACTTTGAGATCTGTATTAAGATTGACAATCGTTTCTTTAGAAATGTTCAGCTCCTCAGTGATACTGTGTGGTTCCTTTCTGGAGACTTCCAGGTCTGTGCGGCAGCTGTTCTTCTCATGATGTGAGGCATCCAGTGCTCTGCGGAGTGTCTGAACCTCTTTCTGAGATACGTCCACCTCGTTCCGGACATTGTTGACTTTCTGTTGTGAGGCGTTCAGCTCTACGCGGAGTGTGAACCTCTTGCTGAAAGACTGTCATCTGCTTTAGTGCCTCCTCAAACTTCCGCTTCAGCTTAGTCATCATTTTATCAGATTGGCTTTGCTTTTCATCCATGGCGGAAATAGTAGCATTTGCAGTATCTAGCTCAGTCTTGAGATCGTCCAATTCTGTTCCAGATTCAGAGTACATTGCGAGCACCGTCTTCTGTAACTCAGCATTATCTTCTCTCTGATGTTTCAATTGTTCCCGAAGTATATCACAGTCCCGCCTGGCAATTTTCAGGGCATCTTCAGGGCTGGTCAAGGGATCGTCACTCACTGGTTCCGGATCTGCTTCCCTGGGATGACTGGCTGAGGGTTCCTCACTGTTGGCACCGGACAGACACTTCTTTGGGGTACACGACTTCTGCCTTGGGCCGTCTGGATATTCGGTTATCCGCAGGACGAATTCTCAATTTTCTCTAGGCTGCAGGGCATCTCGGTCCCCCTTTTTCTCCACAGGATTTGCGGACATGTCTGTTCCTTCCACGGTAAGTGAAGAACCGCTTTTCTTTTTTCGCCTTTTTGTTTTTGATGACACCGTGCTCTCAGGGATACTGGGGTCTCCATCTTCATTTGAAATTTTAGCAGCGTCACTGGATAAACCCGGCTTTTCTTGCAACTGTAATAGCTGATGGAAATATTCGGTGATCCACTGCTCCCGCTCTTTCTCCTGCTGATCATATTCGTAATCATAGGGAGCGGTCATTTCGGTTCGTGCCGAGTTCAGGCACCCCCACCATTCTTGGGGTGTTTTGTGGGTGTGACTCAGTTCGGGTTCCCCGTAAGAGATGTCTTCATCTTTATTTTACTGGAAGGGCCACTCTTCCGTGGGGTAGGGTTCATTAAAGGACCGCTGCATCTTGTCCTCCATTTTGGGGCTTTCAGGTGTAATTTTCTTCCTGACCTCAAGAGGCACTATTGCAGCTGTTGCCACTGTATTTGCTAGAACTCCCAATTGTGGTAGTCCTACAGGTGGGCATATTTTGCTTCCAAAGGTCGTAGCTCTCACAGGCATCTCTGTAGGCTTTTCTTTCTTTGGTAAGTTTTACAATATCAGCAGTACTGTGCACGCATTTTCTCTCATTAGGTATAAGGGATGTGCAGTTGCTAGGTAAAAAGTCTATTTGCTTTACACCATTTACTTGCTAGGTTTAATCTCTCATTAGGTATGCTGGATGTGCAGTTGCTAGGTAAAAACTTCTGTTTGCTTTACACCATTTACTTGCTAGGTCCAATCTCTCTGGTTCAGCCAAATAATGTGGTTTTCTGCTTGAGTTCAGTCTCAACTTTGGGTATTATGACATTCAATCTTCACACTTTGGGATACCTTTTACACAGTTCAGCAATTCCTTTTTTCTGGTAGGCAATTTTACCCTCAGCACTTGTTAATTGAAAATTCCCCTGCTTCAGCACAGTCTTGCATTAATTTTCACACTTTTCTGCATATACTCCATTCAAAACTGGTAGTCCTTTGCAGTGTGGCAGCCTTTACTTGCAGAATCAGTACCACTCGTGGGTCACCATCTGTATTCACTGCTTCAGCGAAACATTTGAAAACAACAAACACCTATCCCTTTTAAGGGCTAACTTACTTCTTGAACCCTGACTACAGCTGGAAGGAAAAACCCCTATTTAAATGACCATATTACACTTTATTTGTGATAGGCAAATAAGGTTAACCTGCTTCAGCACGGTCTCTCTCTCTCTCCTCTTGGAATCGGGGAAAAGAGTTCATCTGTGGTTTTGCAAGTTTCAATGCAGTGTTGATTTCCTGCCTGGGTGTGTCCCATTAACTCTGGATCTGCTGCATGAGATTTTTGTTTATGTTGCTCAGACTGTTTGAAGGCAAAAAGCACAAAAAAAATTCACAGGAAATCTCTGGGTCCCTTCTAACTTCAAAGACCACCTCTCATCCCACTTCTGACACCATATGTAGGCGGACGCTCACAGAGGTATGCAAGGGAGACTGGTTATGGTGAAATTAAATAAGGCTTTTATTGCACCTGTTTCCTTAACATCAGGAAACCATCCAAACAAGGGGTAAACAAAGCTTCTATTCACTTGGGAGTATTTCTAGTGAAATAATATGCAGTCTACCACTCCCTTTAGATAAGCATGTCTCCCAGCCCCAAACATATATCATGAAATGAGCAGATATAAAAAGTCTTATAAGTGAAAGTCTTATCTGTTCCTTGTGGTTGGAGGGAAAGTCTTCTCTGTTCCTGCATTGCTACCTTTTCCTCAGGTTTGGTCAGCATTCAGGTTTAGAAGTTTCCCCTGTATCTTGAAAGCAGCACTGCTGTTTCTTCTGGCAGGCTCAAGACATCTGTCCCCATGCTCAGTCTCACAAGTTGTGTGAGATTCAGGCACAATCTCCCTTTCTGTTTCAAGGGCAGGCTTTTCTAAGCAACCTAATCAGGCAGGTGGTGTTTGTTAATTGACTACCAGCAGTAAACCACCACACTTCTGGATTAGAGGCATATTTCCTGAACAGGGATAACTTCCCTGTTACAGTGTATATACTATCTGATTCGCTATTTATGTAAGGACACACTAGTTGTCCTACAACATTGTAAGGGAGCGCTGTAGTTATCCCCATTTTGCATCAAAAACGAATGCCAGATGTTATATAGTTCTTCAGAAATAATGCTGTCAGAAATAACAGGAGCAAGGCTTATAACAAATTATATTGAAGTAAGTTTTCGGCAACAATTAATAGTTACCCATGGCATTCATCTGGCAGGTTTCCAAATTTCTATACCCATCCCCAAGATATAGGGTATAGAATGAAATATGATGAATCAAGATGGTCACCAGAAGTAGAAATCAAACTGATCGGAATGATTGGTTAAAATGGAAAATTCAAGGGATGTATTTGTTAATACAGTTATATATATGGAAGTATTACTATACTATTGTGATACATTTGGAAATACAAAAAGATGTGACAATCCTTGAGGTATGAAATTCCACTCAGGAATGTATAGTAATATAAGGAGAAGGATCTCAGCTTTAAGTAGAATTAACGGTAAATATTGGAACACAATGTAGATTTTTAGAAGATAAAACTGTTATTAGTCCTTTTACCAGAAATCCTATGATAATGGAAGCAGAAATAGAACATGGTGAACCATGCTATATTAAGTATTAAAGCTATCACTGGCACTCTAAAGGTAGGATTAAAGGCAAATTGTTCAAAACACAGTACCTAGGGTATGATGCAAAGTTAAACAGGTAATTGACTGGTGCTGGCAAAGCCAGAATACTTGTTTATTACATGTAGATCCTATTCCTAATTAGTTGAGTTGGATACTCAATGATGGAAAGGTACAGTATGCTGGAATTATTTTATGAGTGATTTCACAATATATAGTGCAAATTGTTCGATGACCATGCATTTTTCAAGGAAACTACTGTACTAAGATATCTGTTATTGAAGTAAAAATATATATGCACAATGGTGTTATGTATTCAGTAAAACAAATGATACCTATTACCAGTGGTCGACAAATCTCCAAAAAATCTACTCGCCGAGCAAAAAAATCTACTCGCCACCTATTACCACAGGTGTGCTGCTTGGGCCAATAGGAGCTCGCCACGATTTTTAATCCCCTTGCCCGGGGCGTGCAAATGTATAGGTTTGTCGAACACTGCGGCTATTACTGTAAATGTCACATCGACAAACTAACAGAGGAATGTATATCGAGTGATATTGGGATATGTAGAATAATTTTATAATGAACTGAGAAATCATACAAAATTACAAAAGATAATTACAGAATTATCCAAATCATCTCATACTGTAAGGATCCGCACTGCGGGTATACCCGCGTCTAACGCCTCCTTACCTTCATTACAGGCTGTTCAAGTTCCACGGCGGCGTTCCCCGCTACTGGCCACTGTCCCCACACCTCCAGGCAGAGCGCGTCACCCCTACGGGCGCGCGCGGACCCAGGCCACCATTAGTTGGCGCCGGACACCTGACTCCACCGCCGCTGACACGGCGCACACACCTTGCGTGTCACTGCCCCTGCCCCGTCAGCTCCGCCACCCAGGTTCCTCTTTCTCACCTGACCCTTCCCCTGTCCGTCCCTCTGCTCCTCCCCTTCTTCTGTCTACTCCCAAACCCTCCGGTATGGCTCTCCTATTCTCTGTCTCCTCTGACGCGGCGCACGTACCTTGCACGCCCCTTCCCCATCAGCTACGCCTCCCAGGTCCTTCTTCTCTTTCTGTTCCTTCCATTTTCCGTCCCTCCGCTCCTCCCCTTACTCAGACCACTCCCAAAGCCTCTGGTAATTCTCCCCTATCTGGGTCTTACTTAGGCCACTCCTCTGTTTCTCCCCTCACTCCGATTGGTCCCAAACTTTCACACTCTGCTCTCCTATCAGGCCCTACTTCGGGCCGCTCCTCCGTCACTCCCCTTCCCCTGATTGGTCCCAGCCCTCTATTTAATCCCCCTTCACCATTTCCTCTTTGCTCTGCATAGCTTCTGTACCTTGGTGCTGTCTGCTGTTGCCTGGCCTCTCTTGTCTTTCAGTGTCTGTTCCTCTCCCTGGAAATTCTGCTGACCTCACTGGATTTGACCTTTTGCTTTGGACTCTACTACGCTGCTCTCTGGAACCCTTTGGACTTCGCTTTGGACTTTCTACGCTGCAGACTTCTATAACCCTTGGACACGGCTCACGGACAATCTACTATGCTGCTCTCTCCACTCCACGACCAAAGCTTACGGACAATCGACTATGCTGCTCTCTCCAATCCATGACCCTTGGCTTACGAACTTTTCCCTTCTTCGCCGGAGCTGTCAAGTATGGTATCATTTATATTCTTTTTTCCCGGACCATCTACGCTACTTCCACACTCCGGCCGTGCCCCCGTTTACTGTTAGGTGTGTGGTATTACTCCTTTCCACCTCAGTCCCGGGGTCTCGTCTGGCTTGTGGGCAGGCTGAGCGTTACACATACTTCATTTATGCAGTTAGAGATTGTAGATAAGAAATTAACTACTGTATGATCAAAAAGGACTGTTATGAAAAAAATGCATCTTAGTGGCAGAGATGTTTTGGAGTAAAAATGCATTCTCTTGCCTAGGGGTGATACACTGGATGACACATCCTCTGTTAATAATTGCTATTTTAATCTTAGTACTCATATGTTGTATTATTCTGTTTCGAAGAATGAGAAAATTGAATGCAGATATAGAAAATGCTGAGTATAGATTTAATTTTTAAATTACAAGATCAGATTATCAGTTATTAAAATGACACTTCAAAGTAGCAAAGAGGGGATTGATATATTATTGTACACCTACAATATAAATTATCCATATTTACTAGGATAGCAATCAATATATAATCAAAATATATATATTCAGCACTCAATAGTTTAAGATGTTTTAAATTGTTTTTCTCATAAGTAATGTTGTGCGCAGTTTGAAACTAATAGTATACGATGTTATTGGTATCAGGGACAACTTGAAACCAAGTAGAGAAGAACAGCCTCTAGAGAGGAAAGTGGAGCACAGCGCAGGGACAAACAGCAGGAACCAGCACACCATAGGTTAAAACTAATTTATTGGTATATAGGGGGAGACACCATAAAACCAGACAATCACTCACTCTGACACGTTTCGGGCTAAGCCCTTTGTCAAAGAGTATGCCCCAATCACAGCAAACACATACTTATATACACATATTTTAATTACCTTAATTGATCGCGTGTACTGGTGTCGATGATGTCAGCAGACCCAGTGAACCTCTCGCGAGACCCTTAGAATAACCAGAGCCCCAAGAGATTACTCCCTGGAATGCATTGCGCCATCTAGTCAGGAGGACGCGTCAATGCAGGAAAAGACAAAACAGATACATCCTACAGTGTCTAAACCGGAAGTGACGTGGTGGGAGTAAATCCCTAATCTCGCGAGACACCCAGACTCACTGGTGTCTCAGAGAGACGAGAACAAACCCCGCAGCGCCATCCTCCATGGTGGAGAATTGGAGAATACCTAACTCTTATTGACCTGGGTAAGGAATTGCGGGATTTAAACGACAACGAGATCTCCTTTCTTAACATCTCACATCCCATCGTGCCTTTTTTTCACCATCTCCCAAAGATCCACAAATCCATTATTAATCCACCTGGTAGACCTATTGTCTCTAGTATTGGATCTTTGGGAGATGGTTTATCTAGGTACGTGGATTCTTTTCTACAACCACTTGTTCATCAACTCCCATCAGATTTAATTAACACTCTTTCCACTTTCACTTGGTGTACACAATACACATGGGTTACTTTAGATGTCACGTCACTCTATGCTAGTATTTGTCATGCACAATGGATTCAAGCTACATAATTTTTTTCTAGATAAATCTTCACTTTCACCAGCACAAATTATCTTCATTATGGAAGCAATTACGTTCTTGTTGCATCACAATTATTTTCTTTTCGATAACACTTATTTTCTTCAGACACGGGGCACAGCCATGGGCACTTCATTTGCCCCATCATATGCTAACCTTTATATGGGTCTTTGGGAGACTTTATTTATTTTTGGGGACAACAATCCATATCGTACAAATATTATATTCTACCGTCGTTTCATCGACGATTTGATTCTGATTTGGAGAGGTAGCAATATGGAATTGGTTTTGTTTATTGACTACCTCAACAAAAATATATACAATCTTAAATTTACATTTGAATCAAATAAACACCGTATTAATTACCTTGATGCCTGTTTTCATGTCGATATGAATGGTAATGTCCAAACTGATCTATACCGTAAGATTAATTCTCGCAATTCCTTTCTCCAGGCTAAGAGTGCACATCCGATTGCATTAATTAATGGAATACCTATAGCACAATTTTTGCGTTTACGCAGAATATATTTGACTGAACAAGCCTTTATTAACAGATCTATTGATCTAAAAAATAGATTCCTCCTGAGGGGCTATAATAGGTCTAACATAGATTGTGGATACGCAAATGCTCTACAAATGGATCTAAAGGTTTTGTTAAAATCCAATAAGAGAAGAAAAAATGCATTCTCTAAAGACTCTACACCTTTATTCATATCTACTTATAGTAGACAATCCAGACAAATTCGTAACATTATTCTGAAACACTGGGATGTACTTAAGCTTGATGAATAACTTAAAATCCATGTGGATACACCACCTAGATTTGTCTTTAGAAGGGCTAAGACCCTGGGACATTACTTATCTCCAAGCTTATTGCAAACCAGTGCAAAGATTAATGTTACGTCTAAGATTACAGGGTTTAAGAAATGTGGGAATTGCAATATGTGCAGATATGCAGTTCCACTTAAAAGTATAAAAAAATCTATACTAAGAAAAAGTTAAAGATTCAATCACTGATTACATGTAATTCTAACTTTGTTATCTACATGTTGCAATGCGGCTGCGGCAGTAAATATATAGGTAGGACGATACATCCTTGTGGCAGGACGGCCTGTAGCCGAGGTCAGGGAACAGTCCACACGTATAGTTTCAGGATAATGAAAATGTTCAGTGGCTTTATTTCTCCACAGCATACATAACATGCGGGTACACTGTCCCTTTAAACAAAACAAATCCTGATCCACATTGGGAGGACTGACTAACACACCAGGCCTATATAGCAGGCTGGCTGGCTAAACCATAACCAAACCGTAAGTGTCTTTTAAGCAGTCAGGAAAAAACAAATGAACAAGTCTCTTAGTTTGTTTGCAGTAGTTAGCTTGATGTATCCGTCTGGCTAGCAGCACATATAGCCATGTGCTCTGGTCTAGGGCAGGCAGCTACTGCCAGTAACAACATCATCTTATACCTTGCTGTTTCTCAGGTGTTAGCTTACAACCTGATTACCTAGTTCCACCTGAGTTAACCCTTATGAGTGCTGGATGAAGCTCTCAGACATATGTCTCCCAGGCATAACTGATAGGGGTTGACTTCACCCTGTCACATACCTCCCCTGTTTGTGTGTGGCTAGTGTCCCACACGGCTGAAGCCCGACCCTCCACTCCTTCTCTTGACAAAAAATCAGCATTTCCATGGTCCTTTCCAGGTCTATGCTGAATATCAAAAGAGAAGGGTTGGAGGGCCATGTACCTTGAGTTTGTGTCCTTCATGGTGTTTAACGACTTCAAGGGCGCATGGTCAGTGACCAGGGTGAAGTGTACTCCGGTGACATAATGTCTCAAGGCCTCAATTGCCCATTTTACAGCGAGGCACTCCTTCTCAATGACGGAATACCTCACTTCCCTTGGGAACAGCTTCCGGCTGATGAACAGTATGGGGTGTTCAACACCATCAAATTGCTGGGACAGCACTGCTCCCAGTACTACCTCTGAGGCATCCGTCTGGATGATGAAGGGCTCTTTAAAATCAGGGCTCCGAAGAGCGGGGCCCTCTCACAGGCACTTTTTAAGCATGTCAAATGCGTCTTAGCACTCCCAAGACCATTTAACTTGGGTCGGGGCACTCTTTTTTGTCAGATCTGTTAGGGGTGCAGAAATTTCTGAAAAATTGGGGATAAACCGCCTGTAATACCCTGCTAACCCCAAAAGGGAGTGGACCTGTGTCTTTGTCTGTGGGGTGGGGACTTCCGTTATGGCGGCCACCTTGCTAGCTAGTGGCCTTACTATCCCTCCCCCAACGGCATAGCCCAAGTATTTTGTAGTGGATTTACCCAGGGCACATTTTTTTGGATTTGCAGTGAGCCCTGCAGTGAGCCCTTAAGGACGTTAGGACTGCCCTTATCCTTTTTATATGAGACTGCCAGTGTCTGCTATAGATGACAATCTGATCCAAGTATGCCGTGGCATATGCCCTAAGGGGTCGTAGTACCTTGTCCATTAATCTTTGGAACGTGGCTGGAGCCCCATGTAACCCAAATGGCATAGTGACGAATTGGTATAAACCGAGAGGGGTGGCGAAGGCAGTTTTGCATTTGGATTCTTCCGCTAGAGGTATCTGCCAATTTCCTTTCGTGAGATCTAGGGTGGAGATATACTCTGCTTTACCAAGCGAGTCAAGCAATTCATCCACCCTAGGGATTGGGTATGCATCAAATCTGGATACAGAATTTACCTTTCGCAGATCCACGCAAAACCTCACCTTCCCATCTGGTTTAGGAACCAACACTATAGGGCTACACCATTCGCTGTGGGACTCCTCGATCACGCCCAATTCCAACATGTCTATTATCTCCCTCTCTACCAGGTCTTTTGAGCCGTCTGGCAATCTATAGGGACGGAACCGTACTTTTACGCCAGGTTCTGTCTCAATCCTATTGGACACTAAATCAGTCTGCCCTGGCAGTTCAGAAAAAAGATCTGGAAACTGGTCACATAATTCTAGTAGGTCTGACCTTTGTTCCGTTGTTAACTGCCCTCCCATGGGAACCTGATGGTCATTGTACGTACTACCCTTTGGAAGCTGTGGACCCAAATCTGTCTCTCCTTCCCGAGGGTGGATGAACAGCAATCTCATCGTTGTCCAGGGTTTCAGGAGGTTTACGTGGTAGATTTGTTTACCCTTCCTGGACCCTGGTTGAGAGATCTCATAGTTCACCTCCCCGGTGCGGCGGAGAACTTGGAATGGACCCTGCCACTTCGCAAGGAGTTTTCTCTCGGATGTCGGTAGTAGTAGCATCACTTGGTTCCCCATTTTGGAAGACCCCCAAGTGAGCATTTTGGTTGTACTCCCTTTCTTGACGTTCTTGAGAAGATTGCGGTTTCTAAGGTCCATGACATACTGAAGGGTATTCTTGGAGGGGGAGGACTCCTCCTCCCAGGATTCCTTCAGTAGGTCGAGAATACCCCGAGGTTGGCGTCCATATAGGAGCTAAAATGGGGAGAAGCCTGTGGATGATTGGGGAACTTCTTGTACCGCAAACAACAGGAAAGGGAGAAGTTCATCCCAAACTCGCTTTTCAGTGTCCACAAACTTTCTAAGCATGGTTTTTAAAGTACGGTTAAACCTCTCTACCAATCCATCAGTCTGAGGATGGTAGACTGAGGTCCTGATGGATTTTACCTCCAATAACTTCAGGACATCCTGCATTAACTTTGCCATGAAATTTGTTCCCTGGTCAGTTAACATTACTTGGGGCAGTCCTACCCTAGAGAACAGTTCTAACAGCCTGTGATCAACCTGTTTAGCAGTGGCTGATCTCAGAGGGAAGGCCTCAGGATATCTGGTTGCATAATCTACAACAACGAGTATAAATTTATGTCCCTTCGCAGAGGGTTCTAAAGGTCTGACCAGATCTACCCCAATTCTCTCGAATGGGACAGCTACCAAGGGCAGAGGGACCAAGGGCCAGCTTCTGTCCTTTTTGGCTAGTTAACTGGCATTCAGGACATGTCTCACATAGTTTCATGATGTCACCATGTATGCCTTGCCAGTAAAACCGGGACGAGATGCGGTCCGTGGTCTTATGTCTGCCCAAATGACCACCCCATGGGAGAGTATGGGCTAGGGTGAACACTGTTTTATTCAACCCTTTAGGGACTAGCATCTGTCGAATGACCTCCCCTGTTTGTGTAACCTTATTCACACGATATAGAATGTCATTTAACAGTTCAAAATGTGGAAACACTCTTACACCTTGTTCGTCCATTATCTTGTTGTTGACCTGTACCACCTTCTCATATTGTCTAGCCAGAGCTGGGTCTTCCCTCTGCCTCTGACGAAAGTCAGGAAGATGCAGGTCTGGCAAAATTCCCGTATCTATCTGTTCCCCACCCTGGTCATCTCCAACCATGACCTGCAGTCTTTTGGGCTGACTAATGTTACCAAGAGTCCCAGCCTTTCTTAACCAGTCCTCTTTTCCGCACGTCTCTGTTTACGTGTCTTTGGGACGTGGTGTCTACGGGGAAAAATCTCTGGGGAAAAAGGAAACAAGTCTCCGGGCTTCTCCGGAACTAGAGAAGTAGGCTCCGTAGGAGTAGGGGCCAACAATGTTTCGAAGTAGGGCCAGTCTCGGCCAAGTAGAACAGGAGCAGTTAGCCAGGGAGCAACTCCCACTGGTAGGCTAGCCTCTTGATCCTTGATACGCAGTAGAACGTTCACGGTCGGGTATCTCTTTGTATCCCCATGGATACATTCGATATTCCAAGGAGAGTCATAGGATAGTCTGTTGCTTGGAATAAGGCCCTCTAGGATCAGGGTTTTTCCAGATCTCGAGTCCAGCATGGCTTTTACTATTTTCTCCTCCAAAGATGCTGGGACTAACCATGGATTGTGGTCCCCTCGGAGAGAAGCTGTGGCAGTGGTTCTGCCATATGAACAGTCCATCTCATCATCTCCTGAGTCCACAAACTCGGTCGTCAGCGGAAGCTCTCGACGGGGCGCGGTGTTTGGACCTCTCCGCTGTTGGATGGGATCCTCCCTTCTGGTTGGTGGAGGTATCCTTGCCACCGGCTGGGTGACGGAAGTCCAGGTTCTCGGGGAATACTGTGCGTGGCGGGCTCCCTTGAGTGATCCAATGGCCTCGGTCCCGGGACGGGCATCTCTGCGGGAGCTTGTACCAGGAACCCTCCGAGAGGGGCAAGGGTCTTCCGATCGGGTTGACTGGACCTCCCGAGATGGCGGGTTGTAGACCCCTCGATTGTCTGCTCGCCTGCCTCTGGTATCACTGGAAGCAACTGGTGTTTGCACGGACCGTTCCCAGCTATCCTGTTGGGTGTCGTCGCCAAGGAAGTTTTCCTCCAAGCGGACCGCTGAATCCAGGGAATATGCAGCGTGTCTTTTTACCCAGGAGCGGGAGGAGGGGGGGCATTATCTGTATGAACTGCTCAAGCACAAACTGTTCAAGGATCTCTGCCTTGGTATGCTTTTCCGGTTGTATCCACCTGGTACATAAGTCTACTAAGTGGTGGGCTACGACCCGGGGTCTGTCTCTGTTTGTATATTTGACGGTCCGGAACCGCTGACGGTAGGTCTCTGGAGTAAGGCCTAGGCGATCCAGAATAACAGCCTTTAGTTGCTGATAGTCCATGGCCTCATCTGCTGGAAGAGCTTGATAGGCTGCCTGAGCTTCTCCTATGAGGAGTGGAGCCAGAGTCGTTACCCAGCGTTCAACTGTCCAGCCGTGGGCCGTGGCTACCCTTTCAAAAGTGAGGAGAAATGCCTCTGGGTCGTCGGTTGGCTTCATTTTAGGCAGCATCACCGGTGGGTTATTTGGAATCCCTGGTCTGCCAGGGGCTGGGCCTTCGGCCAGCAGTTGGAGTAGCTTTTCCTCTCACCGGGCCTGTTGCTCATCTTGCTGGGCTTGTCGCTCAGCTTGCTGAGCTTGATGTTCAGCTTGCTTCTCTGCTAGCTGGAGCTGTTGCTCAAGGAACTGAGAAAAAATTGTCTCCATTTTTTTTTTCTTCTGTGTGGCCCTTCAGATACAGGGGCCATCCAACATCCCACTTCTGACGCCACCTGTGGCAGGACGGCTTGTAGCCGAGGTCAGGGAACAGTCCACACGTATAGTTTCAGGATAATGAAAACGTTCAGTGGCTTTATTTCTCCACAGCATACATAACATGCGGGTACACTGTCCCTTTAAACAAAACAAATCCTGCTCCACATTGGGAGGACTGACTAACACACCAGGCCTATCTAGCAGGCTGGCTGGCTAAACCATAACCAAACCGTAAGTGTCTTTTAAGCAGTCAGGAAAAAACAAATGAACAAGTCTCTTAGTTTGGTTGCAGTAGTTAGCTTGATGTATCCGTCTGGCTAGCAGCACATATAGCCATGTGCTCTGGTCTAGGGCAGGCAGCTACTGCCAGTAACAACATCATCTTATAGCTTGCTGCTTCTCAGGTGTCAGCTTACAACCTGATTACCTAGCTTCCACCTGAGTTAACCCTTATGAGTGCTGGATGAAGCACTCAGATATATGTCTCCCAGGCATAACTGATAGGGGGTTGACTTCACCCTGTCACAGTCCTCTAAAGCAGAGGATATCTGAACATTTGCGATCCATTAAACAGAAGGACGATAAATATCCCATTTCCAGACATTTCTCTGCATGCACCTCTGGTAAGATTAACAACTTCAAGTTCTCTGCTCTTGAAATTATTAAAACACCAGTTAGAGGTGGAAATAAGGAAATTATTCTTAACCGCAGAGAAATGTTCTGGATACATTCTTTGGGATCTATGGCTCCGTGAGGGATGAACACAGACTGGGAATTAAAACATTTCTTGTCCTAATAGTTATGATGTTCACCCCTGGCTGGGTATATTTCTATCCAAGTGCTTATTCTTTCTCCTTAATGAGTGCGGTCCCTGAATATTTGCTACTATACTAAGCTGTTACTACATGAATTATTATATGAGGTTCTTTTACTACCAGTGTTTCTAGATCATATACACTGCTATATTATAGTTATGATTATTATATAACTATTCATAGTTTATTACATAATTTTATAGTCGTGAATTAAATGGTCATAATCGTTCTCTATATTGACATACAGTGAGAATATATGTTACATATTATTAATAGAATTAAAATATATGTTTAATAAGTTTTTAATGGAATTATATCTTTCTGTCAATCACTAATTCTATTCCCCCCTTTTCATTTTTATTTGTTTTATTTATCTAATTCGAGCAATTAGTGTTTGATATAGCCTATATGCATATTTAGTCAGATTCATTGTTACATTGTGTTTACAATGTCTAATGTTTTCTCTGATGTCTTGTATATTTTTGGTGATTTCGTCATGTTATAACATACTGCTATGATGCAAGACTGCTGGCTTTAATTTATGTATGAGGTTAGCTGATGTCCCCGTGTCTCCACCATGGAGGATGGCGCTGCGTGGTTTGTTCTCGTCTCTCTGAGACACCAGTGAGTCTGGGTGTCTCGCGAGATTAGGGATTTACTCCCGCGACGTCACTTCCGGTTTAGACACTGTAGGACGTATCTGTTTTGTCTTTGCCTGCATTGATGCGTCCTCCTGGCTAGATGGCGCAATGCATTCCAGGGAGTAATCTCTTGGGGCTCTGGTTATTCTAAGGGTCTCGCGAGAGGTTCACTGGGTCTGCTGACGTCATCGACACCGGTACACGCGATCAATTAAGGTAATTAAAATATGTGTATATAAGTATGTGTTTGCTGTGATTGGGATCCAGGGCAGGAAGGGAGCGATGTCATCAGGAACACCCAGAAAAAAACACATAAAATATCATAGTGCAGTAGGTTAAATAAACGTGATTGTCAATAGGATAACTTGGCTCTTATAGATGACCTACTTACAAAAAGTAAGGTAAAAAACAGCAAGTGGTTCTTGGAAACTTCAGCTTGTAGTGGCAGGTGGGTATGACCGCAGCACGCAACAGTAAACACTGATAACAGGCTGGATGGTGTATTCACGAAGACCTCAGCTCCCAGTCAGATACACGCAATCATACAGGAATAGAGGGAAACCATAGTGTTTACCAGATAACACCAAAATTTATAGATAAAAGGTATAAGACATGTACTCACAATGTGGTATACGAACACAATCACATAAGGTTTTACTTGAGGCAGTAGGTATGGTAAATCGGCAGATGGAAAACTCCAATCCCTTCAGTATCCCTCCTCGAGGGTGCCCCCTCATCCGGTAGCGGATGGAGAGCGTCTGTCGTCACGTCCGGGCCTGGGGGTGACGACTTCCGGTTGGAGCGGATGGGTGAAGGGATGATAGGATTGCCGCACCGACACTGTGCCTCCGGGGGATGAAACAGGTAGCCAGACTGCAATTCAGCTGTAATGCTACTCTGCTAACTCGGCTCAACGCGTTTCGCTGTGTATCACAGCTTCCTCAGGCCCGGACGTGACGACAGACGCTCTCCATCCACTACCGGACAAGGGGGCACCCTCGAGGAGGGATACTGAAGGGATTGGAGTTTTCCATCTGCCGATTTACCATACCTACTGCCTCAAGTAAAACCTTATGTGATTGTGTTCGTATACCACATTGTGAGTACATGTCTTATACCTTTTATCTATAAAGTTTGGTGTTATCTGGTAAACACTATGGTTTCCCTCTATTCCTGTATGATTGCGTGTATCTGACTGGGAGCTGAGGTCTTCGTGAATACACCATCCAGCCTGTTATCAGTGTTT
Source organism: Ascaphus truei (assembly GCF_040206685.1). NCBI lineage: Eukaryota > Metazoa > Chordata > Amphibia > Anura > Ascaphidae > Ascaphus > Ascaphus truei. The sequence goes on along the minus strand of NC_134489.1, from coordinate 82,028,189 downwards.
ACTGTTGCGTGCTGCGGTCATACCCAGCTGCCACTACAAGCTGAAGTTTCGAAGAACCATCTTTAAACCACTTGCTGTTTTTTACCTTACTTTTTGTAAGTAGGTCATCTATACGAGCCAAGTTATCCTATTGACAATCACGTTTATTTAACCTACTGCACTATGATATTTTATGTGTTTTTTTCTGGGTGTTCCTGATGACATCGCTCCCTTCCTGCCCTGGATCCTAACTACTTGTAAGGGAATCAGTGAATATTCCCTGGAAGGTTGAGAATATTTCAGCAACACCTTATAATTTATCCTTATTTATTTATTTTTTCACATTAACTGTTGTTATACAGTAGCGCCGTTCCAAGTCACTGGGTTTCACATTGTTTGTTGTGATTGGGGCATACTCTTTGACAAAGGGCTTAGCCCGAAACACGTCAGAGTGAGTGATTGTCCGGTTTTATGGTGTCTCCCCCTATATACCAATAAATTAGTTTTAACCTATGGTGTGCTGGTTCCTGCTGTTTGTCCCTGCGCTGTGCTCCACTTTCCTCTCTAGAGGCAGTTCTTCTCTGCTCTGCAATCAAGTTGGAGGCACGCCTGCATGGATTTTTTGCTGATTTACATCACTCTACAATTCAACAAGTGAGTGCACTATGATATTTAATACTGTTCTCTGACTGCGTCACCATTACTGTTCTGTGACTTATTTGAGTGTGGTAGGGGAAAGGGAACTCTTAGCCTTTGGTGTTATGTTCCCCCAATGCCCTATAAATCCCACTCTAAGATTGGAAGCCCTATGGCAGTCACATATTTATGAACAGTTTAATAGGTTGACTATGGATATCAATCCTCACGGAGCAGTCTTACTTCACTAACACTTCAAGGCAAAAGAATATATATATCCGTGGCAGATTGGACCTGTTACAAAATACCTGTGAATATACTGTATCTGTTGCACCATATTTGGACTCAAGTCCTGTTTTCTTGAAACCTAGTAGTATGATGCACATTTTAGTGATGAGACTTGTTGTTGTATGCACATTTTAATGATAAGACTTGTTTTTGTAAGTTCCTAATGTTCTTAAAATAAGGTACTTGACACAATAACAGAAAAACAAGTACGAAAACAAGTACACAATTTAGTTGGCAAAAGCGAGTTAGCGGAGACAGTGATTTATATCTCTTTAATCAATGGGTATAAAAAGTAGCGGTTGTAGCCATAAGATACTGCCTTCTAGATTCTTGCTACACTGAATAGAAGTATCTAATATGTATCACTGCTAAAAAGGCTGAGCGGATTGAAGAAATAAAGATTTGAACTGCAAACCTGATTCCTGAGTATTACATTGTCGAAGTTTTTCTAACAAAGAACAGTCCAGGTATATTGCAATGTCAGATAAAGAATTCAATAAACTCTGCATTGTACAGTAATTAGCACAGGACTTTCTCACGAGTTCCTATAGGTCTTTTATCTTAAAATGAATTGAGATAGAAAATTAAGTGTTTGATTTTAAAATTTATTAAAACACACTAGTTATGTGCAGCTTTGTGTAATGCAAATAAATGTAATAAACCATGCGAAAAGTGTCACCACTTGGTACCCTGGCACATGAAAGATAAATACATGGCGTATTACACATGGCATTCCCTGTGACAACAATGTGATATGCAATTTAGGAAAGATCCTTTTAAACTCTTGTCTGCTAGTGCAATTTAATCGTAGGGGGGTGGATATAACATTGGTCTTAAAATGCTTTGAAAAATAATAATATAAATTAAGACCATTTCTTAAAATCATAATCAGTTTTAAGCTGTTATGGCTACTAGAAAAAAAGAAGATAGTATGCTGCACACCACAATAAACAATGCATTCAATATTACCGGTGCTGCTGGCTGAAGGAGTACCTGTCCTGGTAATCCTGATCTGAACTGTAGATAAGGGAGATCCAACGCACAATGGATTTGCTAAATAGAAAATTTAACGGTCGAAATGTTGTGTGTGGCACAATAAATTTTCTATTTAGCAAATCTGTTGTACTAGAAAAAAAAGCAGCAGAATAAATAACTAAATACCGGTAATCCCTCTTCTTATATGGACTGTTGCATTGTACTTATAGATTTTTCATATGTGGCTTCTTAGTATACCAACTTTACACCCATACAAGCTAATATATAGAAGATTTGTTAGCTAAAAAAAACATGCAAATATGTATTTCAAATGGCCCTAACAGTATCCATAACAATGCGGAAAATAGCTTGTACTAACTTTACAGAAAGTCCATACAAACTTTCTAATATCGGCGACTATTAGTGATTAGAATGCTGCTTTGTCAGCAAATATTTGCCTGCAATGTTTTTTGTCAATGTATGGAGAGGGAGGAAGAAGAGATTCCCAAGTGCTCTATATACAATATATCCCCTCAAATACACCTTCAGATGTGAAGAGACACCTGTGCCAAAAATGGGCACAGCTGAGATACCTGAAAATACCTGTCTAGGGTACAGATCAATACATTATTATGACAATATTTGGGGGGCATTTTTGGCTTCGTATTGCTGATGTTTTTTTAAATTACAGTTTATTATGTGGATGTCATTGTTTGGTCCGTTTTGCTTGATTGAAATCAAATGTTTGCGATTGTTTTTTTTTTTAGTTAATGATGTATTTTGTTAGCTAATGCGTTTAATGGTTATTTCAGATATTTTTTAATTTATTTCTTTGTAGTTTAATGTTTCAATTAATTCATTAATGTTGTATAAATTAATTGGTTTCATTGGTTAATGTGACTATTAATTTCGAGTTGGTTTAGTAATTAATTGGTTTGATTGGTTACTGTTTAAAATAATTCCGAGTTGTTTGAGGAATGAATTGGTTTGATTGGTTAATGATTTAATTAATTCATTGTTGATGTTGTTATTGCGTGTATTCATTGGATTAGCTGACTACTGTTTTTATTAAGTGAAGTGTGTTTTTTTGGAGGTTTGTTATGTTTTATTATTGTGTGTCTGGTGCATGAATGTATTGTGATTAGGGTGGCCATTGCATTCTATAGAGGCTAATCATGCCCATATTATTAATATATGGGTATGATGTACTGTACCACTATACTACTCAATGGGTTCAGGGTGGGTATAGTCAGTCCGGGGTGGGTGCTTAGGCCTCCCGTGTGGGTAGCGGGGGTGGGTAAAGGGGTATTAGCCCTAAGGATGGGTGTCTAGACCTTGTGGGTGGGTAGCGGTTGGGTTAACCCCTTCATTACCTTAGCGGTATTACCCACTAATGAAATTAAGGGGTTAAGTCCCCCCGCAACCCCCTCGCAAGGCCTAAAAAGCCACTAAGGGCCAAATACCCCCTTCACCCACCCTCGCTAGCCACAATAAGCCTGGCACTGGTGGTGAACCCCTTCATTGCCTTAGCGGTTAGCCGCTAAGGTAATGAAGTTGCTGTAAAAGCATTTTTCCTGCATCGGAGGCATGCCGGGGGGCTCCGGTGCTGGTATTAATGGGTATCAGCTCTGTAGACCCCCGCATCAATCCTATGCTGGAAAAAGACCAAATTTTTTCTAAGTCCCCCCTTATCGCCGCTCATCGATGCATTTCCCCACCAATCTGCCAACATTTTGAGGCGTATTGCTTTGGGGATACGATCGCTTTTTTAGGGCAGTGATAGGCGGCGATTCACGGCGATAGGCGAATCGCGGCTGCTAGAATCACGTGAGTTTATGATTCTTCCGAAAATTGTCGATAAGTGGCTTATCGCCGCTCAATTGGAGATTTTATTTTGGTCATAAGATTTTGCGGCGATGCAGGCCATTATCGCCCACTTATCGAGGCTTACTGAATATGTATAGCCATTTTGGTCGATAAGTGGTCGATAAGTGCCTTTTCAACTCTTAGAGAATGAGGCGCATAGTGTACAAAAAAAAAACATTTTTTAAAAACACTACACAAACAGGACCTGACAAACTCACAATGAAATGACAACTACACTAAAGCAGAAACTGCACCTAATTACTGAACCAATGGCTAATTTCATAGATAATAAAATATAATTATAAAATGCAATAATAGCACACACATGGGAAAAGGACTAATATGTGACTGCTGCGATGGGTTAAAATTTAATCCTACTTACTTATATATAAGTTTTAGGTTTCACCATTAGTGTGTTATATCACACCATATATTTATTTTTGTTCTGTAGCGCTGGTCACACATTTTTTTCTTTTTTCGCAGGAGGAAGCCACAACCTCCATATTAATGAACAATTGGTTAACTCAGGAAGAAGTTCATAGGCTGCTTGAAAAAATTTAAGTAAATAAGAACACCTGGCACCGATGGCATACTGCTGCGGCACAGTTTATTCGAGCATTTGCCCGTTCTGTGCCGCAGCAGTAGCCTGGCGCGCGCCCGAGTGTGACGGGCGCGCGCCGAAGCAGCGGAAGAGCGCCCTCCGATCGGGGCGCTCTCCCTCCCGCTGCCGGGTCCGCCGGGTCCCCCGGAACCCCCTGCCGCCGTCCCGCAGATCGCGGGACACCAGGGCTCCCTCGGGGAGCCCTGGACGCGCGTGCAGGGGGCGCAGGCTCCCGAAGACGCGTGACCGCGCGTCTATGACGCGCGGCACGCCGAGGGGCGGCCACTAGCAAGCCGGGAAATCTCCCGGCTTGCGGATCTGGCCACACTGCGATAAAGTGTGTCGCCAGTGTACATCCAAAAGTTCTCAAGGAGTTAATTTCAGTAATAGCCAAACCATTACATTTAATATTCAAAGACTCCATTTCCACAGGCTCAGTACCAAAAGATTGGTGTAAAGCAGATATGGTGCCTATATTTAAAAAGGGAGCTAGATCACAACTGTGGAATTACAGACCTGTATGCCTGACTTCAATAGTGGGGAATCAACTTGAAGGTTTAATACAGGATAATATTCAGGAATACCTAATGGAAAACACAATTATTAGTAATTGTAAGCATGGATTTATGAAGGTTAGATCATGCCAAACTAACCTTATTTGTTTCTTTGAGGAGGTAAGTAGGAATTTAGACCAGGGTAATGCAGTTGATGTGGTCTACTTAGATTTTTCAAAGGCTTTTGATACGGTTCCACACAAATTGTTGGTGTACAAAATAAAAAAAATTGGACTCAGTAATAATATATGCACCTGGATTGAAAACTGGTTTAAGGATAGACAACAGAGGGTTGTCATAAATGGAACTTTTTCAAGTTGGGCTTAAGGCGGGAGTGGAGTACCTCAGGGTTCGGTACTGGGACCCCTGCTTTTTAACTTGTTTATTAATGACCTTGAGGTTGGCATCGAGAGCAAAGTCTCCATCTTTGCTGATGATACTAAATTATGTAAGGTTGTAGAATCAGAGCAGGATGTAATTTCTCTCCAAAAGGACTTGAAGAGACTGGAACGTGGGCATGTACATACAGATGAGGTTTAATACAGATAAATGTAAGGTTATGCATTTGGGATCCAAGAATAAACAGGCGACTTACAAATGAAATGGAGATAAATTGGGGGAATCCTTGATGGAGAAGGATTTAGGAGAGCTTGTAGACAACAGGCTTAGCAATAGTGTCCAAAGTCAAAGGCAAAATAGATCATATCTTGCAGTAAACAGGCAATGGATGGAATGGAAATTAACATAATTATGCCCCTTTACAAAGCATTAGTAAGACCACACCTTGAATATGGAGTACAATTTTGGGCACCACTCCTTTGAAAAGACATTATGGAATTAGAGATAGTGCAGAGAAGAGCCACCAAATTAATAAAGGGGATGGACAATCTAATTTATGAGGAGAGGCTAGCTAAGTTAGATTTATTTACATTAGAAAAGAGGCGTCTAAGAGGGGATATGATAACTATATACAAATATATTCGGGAACAGTACAAGGATATTTCAAATGGACTATTCATCCCAAGGGCAGTACAAAGGACTTGGGGGCATCCCTATAGTTTGGAGGAAAGGAGATTTCACCAGCAACAAAGGAAAGGGTTCTTTACAGTAAGGGCAGTTAAAATGTGGAATTCATTACCCATGGAGACTGTGATGGCAGATACAATAAATGTGTTAATAAAAAGTTTGGACATCTTTTTAGAAAGGAAAGGTATAGAGGGATATACCAAATAAATATACATGGCAAGGATGTTGATCCAGGGATTAATCTATTGCCAATTCTTGGAGTCAGGAAGGAATTTATTTTTCCTTGTGTGAGATATCATTTGATGATATGACACTGGGGTTTTTTGTTTGCCTTCCCCTGGATCAATAAGTAAGTATAGATATAGGATAAATTATCTGTTGTCTAAATAAAGCATAGGTTGAACTTGATGGACGTACGTCTTTTTTCAACCTCATCTACTATGTAACTATGTAACTATGTATATATATATATATGTATATATATATATATATATATATATATATATATATATATATATATATATATATAAACATAATACTGAGTTAAGTTATGGTGCGTAAAAAAAGTGACAAAAACCCTCCACAGGAAAGCAAATATGCAAATATAACTGTATGCTCATCTGCATGTCTTAGGCAGGTCTGCAACCCCGCCTTTCCCCATTATCACCCAGCATACAGCACTTCCACTGCAGCAAGGGATTCTGGGAAATGACATGCAAATGAGCACTCAGTGTCACTTTTTGTCTCAATAACCATTTTTAACATGGTTCCCTATAGGCTTAAGCTTGCTGCATGGTCACAGCTTTGAGCACAGCCAGGGTTAAGGTGCATACCCAGAAAACCACCCACAGACAGCTGTTTCGACCTTGATGGGTCTCATCAGTGTGGGGTTGCAGACCTGCCTAAGACATGCAGATGAGCATACAGTTATATTTGCATATATATATATATATATATATATATATATATATATATATATATATATATATATTCAGCACTCAGTAGGTTAAGATGTTTTAAGATGTTTTTGTCATAATGAATCTTGTGGTCAGTTTGAAACTAATAGTATTCAATGTTATTGGTATCAGGGACAACTTGAAACCAAGTAGTATGACACACATTTTAGTGATAAGACTTGTTATATGCACATTTTAATGATAAAACTTGTTTTTGTAAGTTCCTAACGTACTTAAAATAAGGTACTTGACACAATAACAGAAAAACAAGTACGAAAACAAGTACGCAATTTAGTTGGCAATAGCGAGTTAGCTGAGACAGTGATTTATATCTCTTAGATCTATGGGTATAAAAAGTAGCGGTTGTAGGCATAAGATACTGCCTTCTAGATTTTTGCACATTGAATAGAAGTATCTAATATGTATCCCTGCTAAAAATGCTGAGCTGACTGAAGAAATAAAGATTTGAACTGCAAACCTGATTCCTGAGTATTACATTGTATACATATGTGCAGCGGTGTATAATGCATATAAATTTAATAAATAAATGTGAAAATTGTCAACACTTGGTACCCTGCCACATGAAAGATATATGCATTGCGTATTACACATGGCATTCCCTGTGACATGGGATTCCCTGTATGAACTGGATTCTACTATCAATTGCTACGGATTGAAAAATGTATTAATATTGGTATGTGTGAACTGGATTCTACTTTCAATTTGCAAGATCCTAAAATTTAATTAACAGTTTGGTGTGTCTGTTGATTAGGCAGACCCTTCCCTTAATTATTAGTCAATGTGGCTGTGTTTTAGAATACTAAAGACAGGATACCTTGGCTGTGAGCCATATGGCTGTGTAACATCAAAGTGTAACATTTAAGTGTGTGGCAGAGTTAGTCTTGGAGTAAACATTGGACTGAGAAAGATCTGGACTCTAAACAACAACTTTACAACTGTGAGAACTTTACTTGACCAGGGAGGCGCGAGCTCCCCACCTCACCTAGCATTATTTCTATGTAACATACCAAATAAAGAGAGGACACAGTCTGGAGGTAAAATGGCAGCGGCTTTGTTTATTAATAATAAACATAATCATAACTGAGGTAGCGTGCTGCCCGTCCGCGCCAGAGAGTGCTCGGTGCTGGGCAATGCAAGAGGGGGCACCCGGAAGTACGTCCCGGTGACCTGCCCCCTCGCTTCAACCTGCTTTACCAGCCCCAAGCCCCTTCTGGCAGGACATGCACCTACCCCCCCCCCCCCAACTGCCGCCACTGACGGGCCTGTTTAACCCCCCCTTAAATCAGGCCCGTACCTCCATAACCTCGCTCGCTGCCTCCCGACCCCTTCTGCCAAACTTGGCTGCCGCTTTATTGGGGTGCCTTTCCCGCCGAGGCGCCATATTCTTTACCGAAATTGGCGTTCGCGCCCTCCCCCTTCAACCCTTTACTGTCCTTCTTATAACATTTAGACTTGGGGTGCTGGCCCCCGCACCCGGCGCAGCTATGCTGGAAATGACAATTGGGGAATCTGCATTTTGACTCGTTAAAACCCCAGCATATGCCCGACTGTTTACCGACTGTGCGTCCCCTTCCTGCTGGCCGCGCGAACCATTCCGAACCCTCCTATGAATTGTTACTGCCAGTGTCCCCTTGTGCGCCTGCCCCGCGAGAGGTTGAACCTCCTCCCCCCGAAATGTGATCTAAGTATAAGTCGACGTCCTTACGGTCCCACGTAACCACCCCTTTATTCTTCTGCATACTTTGCCTGAATTCCACGTCGTATGTCCACCATCCAATCCCCCCATGTTTTGAAAAGCCTTCCTGATGATGTCCTGATATTTAAACAGCGCGGTGCATAAATGTGGCTGCTTCTCCCCCACTACACCTGCCAATATCCCAAACGCTTGCACCCAGTTACCAAAAGTGCGTGGGTACAACCGTCTCTCTACATCGTCCTTCTTAGCTTCCCCTTTCTTTTCGGATCTCGCTACTGCATCGTTGTACCCAGGCAGCAACGTCAATAACACAACAAAGTCACCTGCCCAAATTCTTTCCTTCACCTCGTCTGCCAGGTGCGCGCCCAGGGACCAGGTGACCGCTGTATATGAATCACCATCTCCTACCCTCTTTGATTTTGCCGTTGCTACTGGCACCCTGGTCCCCGCCCCCTCCGCTGCTCCTCCTACTGCGCTAGCCACTGCTGTTACTCCCGCTCCCTGCCCTGCCGCTACCTGGCTAGCTGCTGACCCCGCGCCCCGCTAGCGCCTTCCTCCCCTGCCGCAGCCTGCTCCTGAGTCGCCCTAGCTGACGCGCTTGCTGCTCCGGGGTTCGCGCCTGCTGCTGTTCCCCCTTGTGCCTCGCTAGCCTTGCCTACGCCTGCCGCTAGTAATGCCGCCTGAACGGCCTTCTCCACTATGCTGATGATTCTCGCCTCGGCATTGCCCGCCGCCCCCGCTACCAAACTCTCCGGTATTGGGGAACCGCGGATGCCCGGCAAGGTAGCCCCCCCTATATGCGTAGCTCTCTTACGTTTACCCTTTGGTGTCCCCGTCCCCGTCGGCGATGTGAACCGCCAGTTGGGACCAACTTCGAGGCCCTTGCCCCTCTGAGTTCTGTTCGCAGGCCCGCCAGGGCGCTCCGTCCATTTTCGAGTCGTGGACGACGTACCAGCGCCGCGAAGCGAGGTCGAACGTGTCCCGACCGGTCCAGCCTTTCCTGTAAGAGAAACAATGTTGAAACCCCCCCGCAGGATTCATTCGACCTAACCGGAAGCCGCCATCCAGGGCTCCAGCCCACCCCCGCATGCGCCCCTTGTGGGCCCCACGTGCTCCTCTCCTCCACTTTGGGCGCCGTTCGCCCCTATCATGGCCCGTCTGTCGATCAGCTCGCGGCCCGACCCGCACCGCTCTCCCAGCGCCCGGCGGTGGGGTCTTCCCTCCGTGTTGGCCTCAACCCTATGCTCATACCTACGTATACATGTATACATATACATAATTATGCGCATTTTTTTTTTTTTTTAGACCAACTGCCACCTTCCGTTCGCTTGCCCTCCAGGCTGCCTCCCTTTCCCCATGGCCTCTCCCGTGACAGGCTGTGGCTTTTCCCCCAGTCACCACTGACTTACCCTTTTGCTTCCCTGTAAGCAACCTGACCGGATGTCGTTCTCCGCCGCTAGGACCGACTTCGTTGCTTGATGACGGCCATGCCCCGGCGCACGTGGCCTCCCGGTCCACTTGAGCGTCCTCCCGGCTGCTCGACCCTCCTTGGTTGCTTCCGGACCCCTGCGTCAATGCCCGCAATTGCTGGTGCAGCCACCCCTCGTCGTGGTCCTGTGCCTCCACCAAGATCCGCATCATACTGGCCTGTAAAGACATTCCCAAAAGCACTGCATGCCAGTGCTTTGACTTCCTGCGCAACTGCTGTAATAACAAAATTACACGTTACCCCTTGCCTAACCATTTATTTATTTATTTTTTATATGTATATATGTCTATATGTATATACCTATATATCCTACGTGACTTCCGGCGGTAAAGAACCATGAAATACCGTATGGTGAACTGTTTAACATTGACGACATGATCGATTGATTGACGTACCGTTTATAACCATATGCATAACCCCACTGGTTCATATATTATTAACGCCTGGTGGCTTTCCTGCATCCCCTGAAATAGCCCCCTTTTTTTTTTTTTTTTTTTTTTTTTTATTATATATGACCTGTGCTCCTGACGTACTGTATACGACCTATTTTCTCATAACACCCAGTGTGCTAACAACGTACAGTACATACCGCATATCTGGCCCATGTTTTTTTTTTTAAATTTAATGACATGCTCTCTAGCCCCGCGCGTCTGGCGTATACTTATGCCCTAAGCAATTGGCCACCCCCCAATCCCAGTGCCGCATAAGCCCTTAAAGGAGGGGGGGCCCGCATACTACTTATCTGGCTTCCGATAATCCATGAAATAAAGCGTCTGGCCCCCAAACACAAATCTTCTTTATTGGCAACCCCTCACTCCCAGCACTGCTGCACAGTTCCTTGAAGGAGAGGGGGGTGATGCCACGTGCTTCGCCCCCACCCCCCCCCCGTGGGGGGGGGCCCGACGCCAGGCGTTGACCCACCAATATTAACCCTTCCCCCAGCATCACGTGGTACTATTCTTAAGACCTGTACGTGCCCCCCCACCCCAACCAAAGGCATGCATACTTCTGTCCCCAAACCCAAACAATCTTTATTGGCAACCCAGCACTGCACAATTCATTGATTGGAGAGGGGGGGGGGGGAAATAAAGCATCTGACCCAAAACCCAAACAATCTTTATTGCTGGTCATTAAAGGAGAGGGGGGGAGCTGCCACGTGCTCGCCCCCCCTCCTCCCCCCAAGGTATCCACCTTTCCCCCAGCGTCGCGCTGTACGTTTCTTGTGCCCCTTGATTCCCCCACCCCCCCTGTTGCGGGGGGGGGGGAACCGCGCGACTAAAGGGTGATTGCTGCCCAGGCCGCCCCGGGACAGCTGCCCGAACTCTCGCGGGAGCATCACGTGAGCCCCAAGGAAGAGGCTGGCTCCTCCCCTCCCCCCTCGCCGCCATTTTACACAGCGCGGCCCTCGTGGGGCCAGCGCATGCTACTGGGGGGAGTCCCGGGGATCGAGGTGGCCTGGGGCGTCTCCTGACCTCTGCAATGACAAAGGGGGGGGGGCGTCTTCCGCCACCCCCCCTTGCCAAGGCGCCACATGTACATCCTGCCCCCCCCCCGGGAAGGACCACCGGGCATGTAAGCCGCGCACTCCCTAGACCAGGGCCGCGTGCGCTGCATATCTCCCCTGATACTGCGCATGGAAGCCCCGTTGCGGCCTAACTACTTCCACCTAAGGTGGAGCCACGCGGGGAAGCTGGGATCCCCCCTATCCACGGGCCGCGGGCACCATGCACCGCCCCCGCATGGATCGCTCCATGCGCTATGGGGTCCCTCTCCTCCCTGCGTCCTGCCTCCCCCCTCGCCGTCGATTCAAATATCGCGGCTATACTGGAGGGGGGAGTGCCCAGGATTGACCCCCCTTTCGGGGCCTTACCTTACTTTAACTTGCAGGGGAGGAGAGGGACGTCCGAATCCTTAGCCAGCCAGGAGCAAGAGGCCGGAACTCCCTCCTGGCTGCTGGCTATATCCCTGCAGCCCCTCCCCCGGGGTTTTAGTAATTAATTTGTTTGATTGGTTACTGTTTGATTGGTTACAAATTAATAAAGGGGGTGGACAATCTAATTTATGAGGAGAGGCTAGCTAAGTTAGATTTATTTACATTAGAAAAGAGGCGTCTAAGAGGGGATATGATAACTATATACAAATATATTCGGGAACAGTACAAAGATATTTCAAATGGACTATTCATCAAAAGGGCAGTACAAAGGACTCGGGGGCATACCTATAGTTTGGAGGAAAGGAGATTTCACCAGCAACAAAGGAAAGGGTTCTTTACAGTAAGGGCAGTTAAAATGTGGAATTCATTACCCATGGAGACTGTGATGGCAGATGCAATAAATTTGTTAAAAAAAAAGGTTGGACATCTTTTTAGAAAGGAAAGGTATACAGGGATATACCAAATAAATATACATGGCAAGGATGTTGATCCAGGGATTAATCCAATTGCCAATTCTTGGAGTCAGGAAGGAATTTATTTTTCCTTGTGTGAGATATCATTTGATGATATGACACTGGGGTTTTCCCCCTGGATCAATAAGTAAGTATAGATATAGGATAAAGTATCTGTTGTCTAAATTAAGCATAGGTTGAACTTGATGGACGTACGTCTTTTTTCAACCTCATCTACTATGTAACTATGTAACTATGTATATATATATATATTCAGCACTCAATAGGTTAAGATGTTTTAAATTGTTTTTGTCATAATGAATCTTGTGGGCAGTTTGAAAATAGTATTCAATGTTATTGGTATCAGGGACAACTTGAAACCAAGTAGTATGACACACATTTTAGTGATAAGACTTGTTATATGCACATTTTAATGATAAAACTTGGTTTTGTAAGTTCCTAATGTTCTTAAAATAAGGTACTTGACACAATAACAGAAAAACAAGTACGAAAACAAGTACGCACTTTAGTTGGCAATAGCGAGTTAGCTGAGACAGTGATTTATATCTCTTAGATCTATGGGTATAAAAAGTAGCGGTTGTAGGCATAAGATTCTGCCTTCTAGATTTTTGCACATTGAATAGAAGTATCTAATATGTATCCCTGCTAAAAATGCTGAGCTGACTGAAGAAATAAAGATTTGAACTGCAAACCTGATTCCTGAGTATTACATTGTATACATATGTGCAGCGGTGTATAATGCATATAAATGTAATAAATAAATGTGAAAATTGTCAACACTTGTTACCCTGCCACATGAAAGATAAATGCATTGCGTATTACACATGGCATTCCCTGTGGCATGGGATTCCCTTTGTGAACTGGATTCTACTATCAATTGCTACGGATTGAAAAATGTATTAATATTGGTATGTGTGAACTGGATTCTACTATCAATTTGCAGCTGTGGAGGTTAGTGGCTCCTCCTTCCCAGGTTTTAAGCCCGCCCCTCCCCACTTCCCTAGTTTGCAAGTGCCTCATTGTGCTGGATATAGACTCACTGTGGTCTTTCTCCCTCCTAATAGAGGTAAATGAGAATTTTTATCCTAATAGAGGTATATTAGTATTTTATCTGGTAGTGTTAGGACTTGCGAACAGGTGTCTGCCTTGACGTGGCTCGCAAGCTTACAACGCTTTGGCCAAAGGGTTAAACTAAATGACCCTACTTCAAGAGAATATATAAGTATTTTACTGTGTATTTCTGTCATGTTGGATGTAGCATTGGGCTTCTCTGTCGCCCCCCCATAAATACCTGATTTATTATTTTACATACAGGGCTAATACCCAAGGCCCACGGGAGTCCCTTGACAGATGTGGGGCCCCTGATTCTTCCCCGAAGGTGTCCCCCATGGACCCGGCAGCCTTTTACCCGTGAGCATCCGAGGAATCCTCAAGTGGTCTCCAGAGGTCCCCACAGAACTAAGGAACCAACCCTGTATTTAAATTAAATAAACCTCGTCCAAAAGAAATAAATACCCCCCCCCCAAACACATACAGTACAGTAATGTGCAAAAAAACTATTATCCAGATATGGATAATAGATTATTTGCCCATTAATAAACACATAAAACAGCATCAATCAAGTAAATACATATATATATTGTATTCTTCTGTCTTCTTCTGGGACTTCTTTCGGGTCTTCTTATCTTCATCTGCCACGCCCTGGTCTTATCCTTTAGGAGGTCCGTCCTTCTCGGCGTCTGGCTTCAAAATGAGACGACATAGGCTTTAATAGGCCTATGACGTCACATTTTCGTCAAATGGTTCACACGGCCGTGTAAACCATGTGATTTAGTAAAAAAAAAAATGATGATGTCATTTAAAGGGAATGAAGCCAGCCAATCAGAATGGCTGAGCTTCATTTACTTTTAAGATGACGTCATCAAAACATAGATGGGTGGCGACACGGTATGTTAGCCAATCAGAGCGTGGGAATGAAATCCCAACACTGATTGGCTGAAGCAAAGCCTCTCTCACATGGTCTACTAGAGCCAATCAGAGTTGGGATGGAGTTCCCACGCTCTGATTGGCTACCGTACCATGTGTCGCCGGCCACCTTTGTTTTGATGACTTCATCTTAAAGGCAAATGAAGCTCAGCCATTCTGATTAACTGGCTTCATTCAAATGTAAATGCCGTCATCATTTTTTTTTAACTAAATCACATGGTTTACACGGCCCAATCAGGGCCGTGTGAACCATTTGACGAAAATGGTAGAAAGGGGGGGTGATAGACAGCACTCTGATACAATGACTCAGCAAGGTTGCAGGGTGCACGGAACAGGAAGGGACCCTAATTCCCTTCAGAAGTACTAACAAACCAAAAGATAGTACCAGCACTCTCTGTCTCACAGCTACAGATATAAGCAAATACCAGTGTAGGGAATATGTATAATTTAATGACACTAATAATAAACTGAAAATATAGCAACAATAGCCAATACGCCAATGCAAGAATAAATATCACCATAGAGAAAATCAAAAATTAAAGGGGGTAGAGGGGAAAGAAGGAGAAGGGGAAAAAACACAAAAGAAAAGCAAAAAATCACAAAAATGGAAAAAGGAAAGCAAACGAGGGGGGCGACATTTCGAGGGGTGACCTCTTCATCTGGCCCATTCCCCCTGGTCCCAAAGGGTCCCAGAGGTACTTCCCTAAGCCTTCCCTCCCCACTGTCAAATAATCCCACACTCAGCTAATGATATAAATCTAAAGTCTAAAGAGGGCAAAGCACATAAGCAGATATCAAATATCAAACAATAAATGTAGATACAAGAATATTGTAAAAGACACAGAACATATGCAGATATCAGATGTCAATCAGTGAACAAGTATAAGCAAACCCTCTTCCTGGTGCCCTGTCGAGTGCTTTGACGAAAATGTGACGTCATAGGCCTATAAAAGCCTATGTCGTCTCATTTTGAAGCCAGACGCCGAGGAGAACAAATCTCCTAAAGAAGAAGAAGACCAGGGCAAGGCAGATGAAGATAAGAAGACCCGGAAGAAGACAGAAGAATACAGAATACAGATGAAGACCCCCTTTGACTAAATGAATTACAAATAGAAGAAAGAAGAAACAGTTGGTTTGTAAGGGTTTATAATTTTATGGTTACCTGTGGATTGGTTCGAGAGCTTCTGCTTCCCCTGGATTTCGGTGAGTGGGCCATCTAATGGTAAGTAAACAAAAGAAAAGTAAATTATTTTAACTTTTACAAGTTTTTTTATTTTCTTTATCTCTTTTTTTAATGACCATTTAATGCCCCTGAATTTATGTATGTCCCTATGGATATACATACTGTTAGATCTCTACTACAGATCAGGTCATCTTCTAGGGCAAGCAAAACACAACTTCTCCCGGGAGCATTGTACGCAACGGATATGGAATTGTCTCAAATATTATGGCAGACGGGCCCGGAGCAGTAAGAATTCAAAGGAGACTTATGGTTGAATTCTCACAACTGACTTTAATGGTTCACAAAGCAGGTTTTATACATAAGGCAGGGACAAAAATACCGTTGTCATCTGTTACAAATATGGATTACACATCTAAATTTACATGTAACCTTTACATAATGCCTTTTCTGTAAATCTTAAAACATTTAACTGCTGAGCAAGAGATATACAATGGTATCTTATAAGGCAGTCCTGTCTTCTGGTAGTCTTGCTTTAAAAGCATATGACAGGCAAAAAACAGCTGGTCTCAAAGCTTTTTACAATGGCCTCTGAGAAATAGCAAGGCCAGCATCTACTGTTTAACCCTATCAATTCCTGAGAGGAACGGAGCTGACAGGAGACAGTTTTAACCTTACATATACATACATAAATACAGGGACACTGAATGGTTGTAGTGTATTGTATTTTATGATGTAATGTCATTGTTTTTTATGCTCTTTTATTGCCCCTGTATGTAATGTTTAGCTATATTTGCTAAACATACAGGGATAATAAATGACTGTATTGCAAATGTTTATTTATGTTATTTTGATGGTTTTAACATGTTTTTGTCACCTTCGGTTAGGAATTGGTGTGTGTAATGCAATTGATATTTATTTACATGTAATTTATCATGATTTTGCAATAGTTTATTTCAGGGGCTTGGTTTTTAATAATGGCTTATTTTTGGTAGTTAGATTTGTATGATGGTGGTTACTTTGAAGTTGAATATTCTTCTCAATGGTTTGGATTTAGGAATTGAATAGTGAATGGTTGTTATTGATTTTGGAAATTGATTCATTGATTGATGGTAAATGTTTTTATGTTTACTTGCGTAGTTTGTATTTTATTTTGTATGGCATTGTATGTTGTTGTTCATAGTTTATTTTATTTTGAACATTGATTTAGCATAGTGTTACATGATGCACAGATTAATTGCATCATGTACACTCTAAAATGCCATTGTTTGATTGACATTTGATATATATATTTGTCTAGGTTTTGCTGATTTGTTGGGAGTGGAGCTATAATTTATTTTTCAAAGTGTTGCTGGTTTAATTTTATTATGCAATGTACTGATTTTGAGATTCAGATTTCATGTTTTTATTTATGCATGTTGATGTCATCCTTAACCATTTATTTGTATATTGGTGTTGTGTGTGTATGTGTATATATATGTGTATGTATATATTGTCGCCGCCATCTTTATAGCTTTCACATCACGTCTTGGACGCTATAAAGATGGCGGTGACACTGGCACCGATGACCCAAACCGGGGCCTGTAACTCGGGAAGCAGGGGGTCTCTGAGCCAGAAATCAATGTGGTTCAGCTCAGGGGACCCCCTGCTCCCACACACTATTATTAAAATTTACATTAATGCAGCTTCATTACCATAGCGGCTATCCGCTATGATAATGAATTATTGTTTATTGTTGTGTGTGTTTTGACACTAGTGTAGATGAGCAGGGGGTCTCCTGAGCTGAACCGCATTGGTTTCAGCCTTGGGGACCCCGTACTTTAGGAAATACAGGCCCCGTTAGAATTGAAATGTCCCGGTCACATGACGTGGAAGCTTTAAAGTGCAAGGGATACCGGCACCCCATAACGGGGCCTGTATCTCATGAAGTAGGGGGTCCCAGGACCTGAAACCAATGCGGTTCAGGTCCGGAGACCCCCTGCTCATGTACACTATTATTCAAATGTATATTGTTAATGCACGATTGCCTGTAACAGCCATGCAAATGTTACAGGCGGCTTTTTTTTTCTATCAGCTATCGTACGTGAAGTTTAAGCACGATAGCAGGGGGGAAAAAACAACACGCACGCTGTGGCTGTTTTGAGCACAGACGATACAAAATGGGCTGATCTCCTTAGTGAATCGCCCCTCCGGCTTCACTTTTTAGCGGACATGTTATTTTTTTCAGGCCAGCGCAAAAGCTCGGAGCTTAGTGCATAGCCCCCTAAGGTTGAGATGAGATAGCGATTGGGTGGAATATTGCAGCAGGAAAGCTATCCAGGGGAGCAGAAAACAGCTAAAGTAGGAAAAAAATAAACACATGCAGAAGAAGATGTGCAGGGGAAACAGGAAGGATTAGGAAAAGCAGGAACAAAAACCTTTCGGTGCTGAGTAACAAATGCTTCTAGTTTGGGAAATAAAATCACTTGAGAGCACATTCACATCTCAGACAGGTCTGCAACCGTGCTTTTCATCATTATCTCCTAGCTTACAGTGCTTCCACCTGCAGCAAGGGACAGTGACAAAGAGACAGAATCAAATTTACATTTGTTCTCCATAATATACTGTATACCCAGCAGTTCAGTACCAAGGACCAGCAAGCTATTACAGTCTATTACCGTCGCCAAGGTGCTGTGAGACAAGTACTTCATTATGGAATACCCGCTAGAATCCATTCCGACTAGGGATGCGATTTTGAAAGCTGCTTCATTAAGGAGTTAGATAAAGAAAACCTGGCGCCAAATGTTCATATGGAAAGTCCTCTGATCTTCAAAGAATCCGCATAAATGCTTGACAGGCCATGAAACGAAAAGAGAAAAAACAAACACACATCATAGCGCACAACTGTGGGTAATACAGTATATACTATGCACATTATTAAATAAAACTCCTAGTGAACAAACTATAAAACATATATTTAATAAAAATAATGAACTCTGTCATAAGAGACAACACTGGTTCAATGGAGGGCAGCTCGTCATCCGGAGATGGGAAAAATCAAAACCCTACTTACAACAAGCAAGGTTTTGGCAAGCGGTGAACTAGTGAAAACTGAAAGTCCTGGACAAGCTGCACACACAACTGTTCAACGTGGTCCTCAGGGTGACTAGTGGCACCCACCCTATGCGTTTCGTCGAACTGAATCAACTTCCTCAGGGGCTACAAGCTAGCTGCACACAATGCCTTAATATACCCTATCAATAAAAAAGTTAATTACAATTGTATGTGTATTTCCTAGTGACAGACTTACCATTTGGATTTTAGAGGCTGTACAGCTTTAAGTAGTAATATACCCTACCAATAAAAAAGTTAATTACAATTGTATGTGTATTTCCTAGTGACAGACTTACCATTTGGATTTTAGAGGCTGTACAGCTTTAAGTAGTAATTAACTTTTTTATTGATAGGGTATATTAAGGCATTGTGTGCAGCTAGCTTGTAGCCCCTGAGGAAGTTGATTCAGTTCGACGAAACGCGTAGGGTGGGTGCCACTAGTCACCCTGAGGACCGCATTGAACATTTGTGTGTGTAGCTTGTCCAGGACTTTCAGTTTTCACTGCTAGTCACCGGCGTTTGGTACCAGCCACTGTCCCTATAATTACACGTGCACACTCGCGCGCGGGCGTGCGTCCAGTGTCAGGAGGAAAGGAGGAGGAAGGAAGGGGAACCAGCCGTGCAGTTGCAGGTCTGTGGACCCCTGAAGTACTATCTCCACCAACCAGCCTGTGTCCTGTGTTACTGGAAGGGACTTTGGGTGCGGATACCGGCGGCAGAGCCTACATCCTGCCAGGACACTCTCCTTTGTTGTGAGGACTCTGCTAGTTCATCGCTTGCCAAAACCTTGCTTGTTGTAAGTAGGGTTTTGATTTTTCCCATCTCCGGATTACGAGCTGCCCTCCATTGAACTAGTGTTGTCTCTTATGACAGAGTTCATTATTTTTATTAAATATATGTTTTATAGTTTGTTCACTAGGAGTTTTATTTAATAATGGTGCATAGTGTATACTGTATTACCCACAGTTGTGCGCTATGATGTGTGGTTGTTTTTTCTCTTTACGTTTCATGGCCTGTCAAGCATTTATGCGGTTCTTTGAAGATCACAGGACTTTCCATATGAACATTTGGCGCCAGGTTTTCTTTATCTATATGTGGTTTCTGTTTGTACTGGGCAGTAGGTACTAGGCAGCCTACCTTTATTTAAAGGGTATTGTTTATAACTTGTTTTTTTTTACACTTTAGCGCTTTAGTCACATTTTCTTTTGTCTATCATTAAGGAGTTGCTATGCCTTTGGGGGATAAAGACATCCGGAACAACGCAGTAACATCCGTAGGGATTTCAGGCCACCCATGAGACAGACCTATGATTCTCCTAGAGTGTCGACAGAAATCCCCAAGTTTAGTTTAGCTAAATGGGTGGTCTCCATGACAATAGACCTGGGTGAGCAAAAGTGGAGTGGAACAATGTGATGCACTAGTGCTGCTGTACAGTATGTGAGAACTGGATGTGTATGAGTTCCATGATGCCTATGATATTACAGTATGTACTGTACCTAGAGAGGAGGCATTAGTTAGGTTAGAATGTTTTGATAAAGATGTTCCTGACAAGATTGATTTGGACATTAATTTCATTAGTAGGGGGAAGATATGATAGGAACATACTATGAACTAACAATTAACACATTCTTATCTATGGTGGCGATTTAAAAAATATATATATACTGTATATAATATATATATTTAAAATTGTATTTAATTTACTACTGTAGGCATAGAGACAGGAGTCACCATCCGAACTGTGTCCTACTCTTTCTTTCATTCAGAAATGAAAAGATTGTAAATAGTTAACTTGTCTGACAAGGCGATATTTTTACGGGTTTGGTTCCGCCTTCAATCAGCCAGTTCCTTTCATCCACGGATTTCTGTGGATCAGTCTTAAAAATTTAAATTCGATTTTGCTGATTTAAAAAAAAAATTTTTTTATAGCACCGACAATACATCCACGGATTTTAGAATTCTCTGATGTATTTTAACAATCCAATCCAGCGGATTGTATCGAATGGCAGTTTTTGATTTATCACCGCGGATTGAAACTGTAACAATA
The DNA here is from genome assembly GCF_040206685.1 of Ascaphus truei. Taxonomy (NCBI): domain Eukaryota; kingdom Metazoa; phylum Chordata; class Amphibia; order Anura; family Ascaphidae; genus Ascaphus; species Ascaphus truei. The sequence goes on along the minus strand of NC_134489.1, from coordinate 82,007,390 downwards.
TGTCTGCAGATTTTAAACCGTGGAACAGATTTTGAATGGCAAACTCTGGAAATTCCTGGAAACGGATTTGGAATGGTTTGCCCAGCTCTAGTCATTAGTTCCAGGTCGCTTTTACATGGAAAAATAGTGGTTTCCCAAGCACAGCTACTCAATGGAAATTGAAAATAAAGTATTGCTTGTGCTCCTGCTCAGTAAAGACCTCCTGTGCAGCCCAAAGATGTAATATACAATGAACGAAATAGAGCAGGGCACAGCGATCTTTGCAAAAGATAATTTATTAGCCAAAAATCCGGCATTTGCTCTAACCTTGATAAAGGTTATTTGCTGCAAACAAAATGTCGAATTTTTGGCTAATAAATATTATTAGTTAACTAACAGAAAGGCTCCTGTGTGCTTCTTCCACCACTTAAATCTCTTCAATTAAAAAAGTGGCAGAAAAGGCATAGATCCACTTCCGATTAATACTCAGCCCCATTACCGAGGTTTTCCCCCAAATAGTCCTGTATATTGATTAAAAATGTAAGTTTTAATACTGCATTTTTACAAGCCTATTTATGCTTTTAAAAATAATTTACAATGCTTTCTTTTTATGATATAGCATCTCAGAGTGATCTTCATGTACATAATACAAATAAGCTGCCATTGTTTGCACAAGAAAAAGTGCCAAGTTCCTGTAGCCATATGGATTAGAGGAAGCATCAGTGAAACCTTTTAATAGTCTAACAAGAGAGTTGTCCATAGATACGAATGTAACTAACTAAACTGTCTTCGGTGCCGCTGCCTCTCGTGGTCACACGACCACAATGGCGTAAGCCATTTGGAAGCATGTACCTGAACCCCCCCTGCAGTGCAACAGACACGGTCTCCGGAGATTTACTTTTGTGGAGACGTACTGGAGACAACATCTGTATCATAATGCATGCACTGTTTTCAAAACTTCCCATGCCTCTCATGGGAAGTATTACTGTAGTTCTATTAGCTGTTGATTAAATGCATGCATGTAGAGATGGGCAATTTTATTTTACAGTTTTGATTCGCTGATTCCTTTGGTCAGTGGATTTTCGTGTATTAGTCTCAAAAAGGCCAATCAGCCATTGATATCCTCCTGAGTAAGCAGAGCTTAGCTGTCAAACGCGTTGAGATTAATTTGATTGTGAGGAGAGAGGACAGAGGCTGAGCAACAGTTCGCAGTGCACCTGGATCTGGTCCCCTAGCGATAACCAGAAAGGACGATCATGACTTGAAGTGATGCAAGCCAAGACCGGCAGTGACGTCAGCTGCTAGGGAAACCCACGAGGAGAGCTGCAGAAGGGAATCCTTTACACTACCCAAGGACTGCAGGGCTGCAGCCAGACTCGAGTCTGGAGCCCTGGAACTTTGCACCAGCGACATAAACCCAGTATCTTCCTCCATTTATATGCCTGATATACATGTACAGAGTGTGAGTACCTGAAGTACATGTGTGAATACTAAAGTGTCTTTGTTGAATTGCACTATGTCTCTTTTATCTTTCTTAACCTGAGGGAATATCTACACTCATCTTCACAAGAAGAAACGTTTAAGACACAGTTGGAGAAGACTTCTGTATATATTTATCTATTTCCTGTTAGTGGGCTAACATATGAGCCAAATCTCACTCAGATACCACCTTCTTGTCATAACAGTTCACACCACATATTTTATTTTTTCCTTTTGGGTGATCCTTCTGGATTTTTGTGGAGAGGGGATTGTAGTGGAGGACTTTTGGAAACAAGTCCTCACCAAAGGTTTTGTGAGCAATACTCACCCAAACATTTATATTATATATTAGTTCACTTATTTATCACTTGATTCATTTATAATCTAATAATCACTTGTATGTTGTGTGAAAGTGCCGCCCAATATCACTTTTTGGTGAAAGGTATCTTCCCGCGCCAGAAGGTGTCTCATGGCAGAAGACTGCTTATTAGATTTGCTTCCCTAAACTTGAAGAGGCTTTTGTAAAAGTATGAGCACTCAATGAGAAGTAAAACTCCAAACTAATTATACATTGGTAGTGGTGCTGGCCGTCAGCTGGTTTAGAGCTGCTAGAGCTGTTGCCCTGAATAACAGAGGTTTTGTGGGTTCAACTTCTGATCCTGTTGGGTCTGACACCATATCCCATTCCTCATAAGGTGCCAGACTTAGTCAACCCATAAACACTTTGTGCGCTGTAGGAAGCCAGTAGAATCACTTCCTGCAGTTTGTAGAGTTGTATTTATTTTACAATTAAGTATTTGAATTCAGTACATTATGTGTCTGGCTCTCTGGCAAATGGCACAGTGAATATTTATATCCCGTTCTGTTATACTGCAGTCACCTTTGTGCATATCCATCATGTAGCACCAAAATTAGTGCATATACCAGTAGTAGCTCCCTCCCTTGACTTCCTTTAAAAGCAAACAACTTTCACTTCCTATTTGACAGAGAAAGAAAATTGCACAGAAGCGCACAAGAGATGGAGTTAATAACAGTATTTTAATAAAACACACACATAAATAGCTGAGAGGATCCAACCCCTTCTCAGCTCAAGAAGTAAAATACCCAGAAAATAGAACCATACATATGGTCTCTTAACATAAAATGTCTAGGGAAAATACATCAAATACAACAAAAGACAATCAATGTAAAAATAAACAAAGAAAGTACTAACAGCCCAAGGGGATTTAAATGAAAACCGCCATAGAGGACTATATAGCCGCTGACAGGGGGAGACGAACACTTACACTAAGGCAAAGGTGGGGGTCCACAGATGACCGCACAGGATCCGGATCGCGGCACCAGGGAAGATGAAAAAGCCACCACTTGAGCCTCAGGCAGGCTCCGTCTCAGCCTCTCAGCAAACACGCGCAGGATGACCTGTCGTGACCTCTACACGTTTCGCACCATGTGCTTCGTCAGGAGGTCACGTACAGCGTCATCCGCGCATATTTATGGAAGGAAGGAAGTTAGTAAGGACAGCCCCCTCAGACGCCAAGTCTAACGCCCTTAGATTGGCAGCTAAATACTTAAAGTGATGCTACCTCTTTCCCTGACAGTGTCACATGTTGCGATAGTCACGTGATACAGGTCTACCAGAGTGAATACAAAACGGGAACTGTAACACAGCAACAGGAGCACTGCCAGAGACCATCACTAAGTATAAAGACAAGAAACACACAAATACCAATTTATATATTAATTAAACATAATAAATGTACACCTGAAAAGATATATATAATCCTAATACATATATTATAAAAATGAGAGATTAATTTCATTTTAATAAAAAGAAGAAAAAAGAAAATAAACATAATTTATCTTAAAAAAGGTTTAAGTTCAATGAGTTCATTAAAACCAATAGGATGTCTAGTTTGCATTTCGTAAATCCAATACTGTTCACGTTTCAATAAATGATTTTCTCTATCTCCTTGTCTGCTGTTCATTTGTATATGTTCAAGCCCTTTAAATGTAATACAAGCGGGGTCATTATTGTGTATCTCTTTGAAGTGTTTTAGTAGCGGGGTAAGCGGCATACCTTTAGCCAGAGTTTTAGGTATGTTTTTTACGTTTCTCAGATGTTCTAACATACGCATTTTTAGTGGCCGTTTTGTCTTGCCAATGTATTGTAAATTACAGTTACACTGCAGGACATACACCACATGCGTGGTCTGACAATTAATAAAACTGTTGATATTATACATCCTTTTAGTAGCACAGGACGTGACAGTTGTTCCTTTACAGATATGGTTGCACGCCTTGCACTTCCCGCATTTATACGTGCCTTTAATGCCCAAGCGATCTTTAATGTCACCAGATACAACAGTTTTCCTGGTTATTTGGCTAGGGGCCAACATATTTTTTAGATTTGGCGCACGTTTGAACACTACCCCTGGTTGTGAGTTTAACTGAGGGCCCAATACAGGGTCCATTTTCAGTATCCCCCAATGTTTTTTAAGGATCTTTCTGACCCCATGATGCATGTCACTGAACTGAGTTATAAAAGCAGGAATTTTTGTATTTTTGCCCTTAACCTTTTTGTTTTTCTTATATTGTGTCAGTGACTTCCTCGGTATTTTCTCCAGTTTCTTTATAGAGGAATCTATCCTATTCCTGCTTTCAAGAAAAAGAACTGTTTCCAGATTCATTTGTTTGGACTTGGGACATTGGCTTTCTTTCTCTCCCCTGGATTTCAGCTGCATAGATAAGACTGTTTTTTACTTCATTTATATATAGTATCATCTGTATTAATGTATGTTTTCCTTTTTTGAGAGAATTTTATCTAAGGTTTTTTATTAAGGTTTTTATTGTATATTAGTTTTGCTATCTTTACAAGATGGCTGAGCTTCCTAATTTCACCACTTCACTATTGTCCAGTTTAGATAATAGAAACAATAGAAGTGCATTAGTAGGTCAAATGTTCAGTGATAATGTAAATTTGGAAGATGATTCCACTGACTTACCCTCACTAGTACTTTCTCTCACTAGATTGCTAGAGCAAGAAACTAAACCCCTGGTTGTGAGTTTAACTGAGGGCCCAATACAGGGTCCATTTTCAGTATCCCCCAATGTTTTTTTAGGATCTTTCTGACCCCATGATGCATGTCACTGAACTGAGTTATAAAAGCAGGAATTTTTGTATTTTTGCCCTTAACCTTTTTGTTTTTCTTATATTGTGTCAGTGACTTCCTCGGTATTTTCTCCAGTTTCTTTATAGATGAATCTATCAGTTCCTCATTATAATTCTTGTCAAGAAACCTTTTTTTGAGGAACTGGGATTGTTTATCAAAATCCTCAATTTTGGAGTTGTTTCTCTTCAGTCTAAGAAACTGGTTGAAGGGGATATTTTGGACCCATCTTTTATCATGACAGCTAAAGGGGTCGAGGTAAGAGTTAACATTTGTTGCCTTGAAAAATGTTTTTGTTTGAACAGTATTGGATTCAATATATATTTCCAGATCAAGGAAATTTATGCTGACTGAGCTGTTAACACCACTAAATTTTAGGTTACAGTCATTCGCATTAAGTTGATCAACAAATAGAAGATATGATTCCTCAGAACCCTCCCACACAATAATAATGTCATCGATATATATCTCCTCCACAGCCTAAGCTGTGGAGGAGGACATCGAAAAACCTCAAGCGACTCCCACAGTCCCATATACAGATTAGCAAACGATGGGGCAAAAGTGGTCCCCATCGCCGTCCCCAAGATTTGTAAAAAATAAAGGGATTCAAACATAAAGTAATTGTGACCCAAAATAAAATTAATGGATGTTAAAATAAATTCTATTTGTGTGATCGGTAGTGTTTGTGGTGTCAGGAGAAAGTGCCTAATTGCCTCTAATCCTTTTTGATGGGGAATGCTGGTATATAGGGCTTGCACATCTAAAGTGGCTAATCTACATCTATCATTCCAAACAAAATTATCCAAAACCTGTAAAACCATAGTGGTGTCTTTTAAGTGAGACGGTAGTGATGTGACAAGTGGTTGTAGGTAAAAGTCAATATAAGTGGATAAATTAGACGTGATAGAATGAATCCCTGAAATTATAGGGCGTCCAGGTGGTGAAGTGAGGGACTTGTGAATCTTGGGGATATAATAAAAAATGGGAACTGTGGGTGTCTTAATAAACATATACTCATATTCTGCCTTTGACAGGATCCCAATAGCAAACGCCTCAGTCAGATGCTTTTTAATGAGGCCTGAGTATTCCTCTGTGGGGTCCTTTTTTAAGGGGACATAAGTGATTCTGTCTCCCAAAATGCGATATGCCTCCTTAAAATAGTCCTCTTTATTCAGGAGGACTATTCCACCCCCTTTGTCCGCTGATCTCAACACTATATCTTGGTTGGCTTTCAAGGTATTAATGCTTTTATATTCCTCCCAAGTTAGATTGGAATGGTGTTTAGAGGATCTCTTTTTACACATTTCTTTAAAATCTCTCTCCACCAATTTTCCAAACATTTCGATATTGGGTCCTCTGGAGGTGTATGGATAGAAAACTGAATTGGGCTTAAATCCCGAATGTAGATAGCTACTAGAGTTAACAAAATCTGTATCGCTTTCTCTTAAAAGAGATTCTAGATCTTCAATTAGTGCCTCTTCCTCAATATTGAACTCATTCGGCGTGTTTATTTGAGTGCTAGCTGCTGTGTTGTTAGAGCTACTGAAATGACGCTGTAGAGTAATTTTCCTCAAATATTTTTGGAGGTCTATGTATAGATCGAATTCTTTTGCATCCCTTGTAGGTGCAAACGTGAACCCTTTCTTTAGCACCTGAAAGAGATGCTGGTCTATTGTAAGCGAGGATAAATTGAATATCCCACTTGAGATCAGTGTTAATGACTCAGGGATCCCCTCTTTGTGGGTGGGCTTTCTCCCTCCTCTCTTACCTCGTCTGAGTATCCCCTTTTGCGGTTCACTTTAATCATGGGGTTTGAGGGAGGGTTGTCTAGATCCCAGCTCGGTCTTTTGAGCTTGTTTTTGGATGTTTTCTGAAAAAAACAATTGTCATCATTATCGCTTACACTACCTTGACCTCTCAACTTAGAGAATTTATTGGAAACCGGGATATCAAATTCTATATGTTTCTCTTCCTTAGGAGCATACTGTTCTCTCCTTGGATGTTTGTATTTATGTTTGATATCATTTGGCTTCCCATTTTTGCCCACTGTTGACCAATTATCACTATGGCTTCTCTCTTTAGGTTTGTTTTGCTTATGAGGCCTTTCCTTAGAGTGATCTTTCTTATTCACATAGTGTGGTCTATTTGAATTAGTATTCACTTTGTGGGCTTTTTCATTATTCTGAGGATTTTTCTGAGACTTATTTGTTTTTGGAATGGCACCTAGCAAGTTTAGTTTTTGATCCTTGCTTGTAGGTTCTTTTTTAGATGGATTCGTGCTTATTGACTTTTGTGGGGTCAGATCAGATAAAGTTATTTCTTTATTCGCACTTTTAACTGATTTGTCTTTCCAATCTTTTTGCCTGTTTTCCAAATAATCAATTTTATCTCTTAAAAATTTCTTATTTTTTCTCATCATTATGCCCTTTTCATGTTTTTCAGTTTTCCCACCATATCTTCCACCAGTTTCGGCAGCCCATCTAGTGTTGGTAAACTGATAATGTTTGTCTTAACTTTATCGATTTTGACGGACAATTCTTGTAGTTCTTTTTTCCTCTCTCCCATAAGGAGTTTTATGAGGTTAGTAGAACTAATTTCAAGAATTTCTTCCCAAATGGCTAAGAAAGCTGGGTTTTCATTGCCATATGTGGGTTTAATTAGCAGTCGCAGACCTCTAGGGATCCTTTTGTGTTTAATATATTCCTCAAAGGATACAAGCTCCCAGAATGCTTTAGTTTCTTGCTCTAGCAATCTAGTGAGAGAAAGTACTAGTGAGGGTAAGTCAGTGGAATCATCTTCCAAATTTACATTATCACTGAACATTTGACCTACTAATGCACTTCTATTGTTTCTATTATCTAAACTGGACAATAGTGAAGTGGTGAAATTAGGAAGCTCAGCCATCTTGTAAAGATAGCAAAACTAATATACAATAAAAACCTTAATAAAAAACCTTAGATAAAAAATCTCTCAAAAAAGGAAAACATACATTAATACAGATGATACTATATATAAATGAAGTAAAAAACAGTCTTATCTATGCAGCTGAAATCCAGGGGAGAGAAAGAAAGCCAATGTCCCAAGTCCAAACAAATGAATCTGGAAACAGTTCTTTTTCTTGAAAGCAGGAATAGGATAGATTCCTCTATAAAGAAACTGGAAAAAATACCGAGGAAGTCACTGACACAATATAAGAAAAACAAAAAGGTTAAGGGCAAAAATACAAAAATTCCTGCTTTTATAACTCAGTTCAGTGACATGCATCATGGGGTCAGAAAGATCCTTAAAAAACATTGGGGGATACTGAAAATGGACCCTGTATTGGGCCCTCAGTTAAACTCACAACCAGGGGTAGTGTTCAAACGTGCGCCAAATCTAAAAAATATGTTGGCCCCTAGCCAAATAACCAGGAAAACTGTTGTATCTGGTGACATTAAAGATCGCTTGGGCATTAAAGGCACGTATAAATGCGGGAAGTGCAAGGCGTGCAACCATATCTGTAAAGGAACAACTGTCACGTCCTGTGCTACTAAAAGGATGTATAATATCAACAGTTTTATTAATTGTCAGACCACGCATGTGGTGTATGTCCTGCAGTGTAACTGTAATTTACAATACATTGGCAAGACAAAACGGCCACTAAAAATGCGTATGTTAGAACATCTGAGAAATGTAAAAAACATACCTAAAACTCTGGCTAAAGGTATGCCGCTTACCCCGCTACTAAAACACTTCAAAGAGATACACAATAATGACCCCGCTTGTATTACATTTAAAGGGCTTGAACATATACAAATGAACAGCAGACAAGGAGATAGAGAAAATCATTTATTGAAACGTGAACAGTATTGGATTTACGAAATGCAAACTAGACATCCTATTGGTTTTAATGAACTCATTGAACTTAAACCTTTTTTAAGATAAATTATGTTTATTTTCTTTTTTCTTCTTTTTATTAAAATGAAATTAATCTCTCATTTTTATAATATATGTATTAGGATTATATATATCTTTTCAGGTGTACATTTATTATGTTTAATTAATATATAAATTGGTATTTGTGTGTTTCTTGTCTTTATACTTAGTGATGGTCTCTGGCAGTGCTGCTGTTGCTGTGTTACAGTTCCCGTTTTGTATTCACTCTGGTAGACCTGTATCACGTGACTATCGCAACATGTGACACTGTCAGGGAAAGAGGTAGCATCACTTTAAGTATTTAGCTGCCAATCTAAGGGCGTTAGACTTGGCGTCTGAGGGGGCTGTCCTTACTAACTTCCTTCCTTCCATAAATACGCGCGGATGACGCTGTACGTGACCTCCTGACGAAGCACGTGGTGCGAAACGTGTAGAGGTCACGACAGGTCATCCTGCGCGTGTTTGCTGAGAGGCTGAGACGGAGCCTGCCTGAGGCTCAAGTGGTGGCTTTTTCATCTTCCCTGGTGCCGCGATCCGGATCCTGTGCGGTCATCTGTGGACCCCCACCTTTGCCTTAGTGTAAGTGTTCGTCTCCCCCTGTCAGCAGCTATAGAGTCCTCTATGGCGGTTTTCATTTAAATCCCCTTGGGCTGTTAGTACTTTCTTTGTTTATTTTTACACTGATTGTCTTTTGTTGTATGTGATGTATTTTCCCTAGACATTTTATGTTAAGAGACCATATGTATGGTTTTATTTTCTGGGTATTTTACTTCTTGAGCTGAGAAGGGGTTGGATCCTCTCAGCTATTTATGTGTGTGTTTTATTAAAATACTGTTATTAACTCCATCTCTTGTGCGCTTCTGTGCAATTTTCTTTCTCTGTTTCTCAGGGTGTCCTCCCCCCTTTTGAGGGGGGATCACCTCTGAAGTGGGAGCCTCTGGGGAGACGCTCCATGCACGTGCAGCACAGGGATTTTTCCTACAATAACTTCTGCAGCACGAGCGCTGAATATCCTATTCCTGCTTCCTACTGTATTTGACAGTTTAATGTTCTTTGTGATTCATCTGAGATACATACCTGTGAGATAAGCTAATAGCTAGATTAGCTACATGAGTGAGCAGTGATCAGTAATCAGCTCAAAAGTAGGATTTGATTGGGATCATAATCGTGATTGTGATAGTGATACTACCCAACAGCTGGTTTAGTTCACATGGATAGAACTGTGTCCTAAAAAAGCAGTAGTTACGGGTTCTCATCCTGTTGGGTCTGACACTATTCCTCTTATTTGGTTGTTTCCTTAGTATTATTAATTCTTTTGGGATGGAAATCCTTTCAGGAAGTGTGGGATGGGACTCATTTAAATATACTTTGCCTAGCCTTTAGCTTATCTCCCAGCCAGGTACCTCAGGTGTGCTCCTATTCCAGCACAGGCATGAAAAAGGGGAAATATATACAACTGGAGACACTACTAAATTATAAGTCTCTCTCTCCTTTGATTAATCCAAGTGCAGATTTGAACAATTCATTAATAGAGTTCAGAGTCTTAGAAATCTGTACGGATTGTATTAAATGACGGATCTAAATGAATCCGCTCAGCATTTTTTAAGTAACCAACGGATTTTGGTGGGGAGGGGAGGTATTTGGTCTAAATAATTTGCACATTCCCAAATCTAATACTATGTAACATTCTTGGAGACCTTCCTTAAAAATAGTTAATAAAACGGGTTTGTACATCTTTTAAAGGTATACAGTATCTTTATGAAATGAATGGGCACTGTAACTTTTAGTGTGTATAATCTTGTTACAATTAGGAAGGACTGCATACTGTATATAAATAAAAATACATTATACTGTACATTTGATAATTTTGAAGTTTGTTTATGAATACTGTAATGTCATTTGTATGACGTCAATCATATAGTATCCCGTGCTCTACTTTGAAATTAGTTATATACTTTGGTGAAATTATTTGACCGTCTTGCCAGACATTTTAAATGATTGCTTTTAAAATGTGAACTTTGATTGAAGATTTCCCAAACTATTCTCAAACCATACAAATCTGCTCTTAACCTGCCACTGTCATGTTTGTCCTCGGGTATTTCAACTGAAATTCAAAAGATAATTAAGATAAATGTAAAGATTAAAAGCAATGAAGACTTAAACCAGCAGTTCAAGCAATATCCTACATGTGTTTTTTTCTTTTAAATAAATCAGTTCTGTACTATGAGAAAATACTTGAAGCATTTAAAAAAAATGTTTTAAAGACATTTTTAATGTTTCTAAGAGAAAAGAATCGGACGAGCACTGCTGTGAAAAAAGGCTGAGGCAAGGTGCTGCAAAAATAACTTTATTCAGGCATACAAGCCCAGGTAAAACCACATGAGGAGGATCCTCTGACGCGTTTCGTCCTTATTGGACTTTATCGAAGAGTGATCTAAGGTAACCAGACCCAGCTATATATAGCCACTCCTCCCGTGTGCCGGTGCATGGCTCCTCCCCTCAATATCTGATGCTCGAACAGCTGTTAAAGAACGATAGTAAGTGGGGGTGAGTCGCCACACAACCGTGCCCAAGGAGCAGGCAGCCAATGAGAAAAAAACACGCCTATATATAAACACCACGTATACCCTCCCCTGTGTGCCCTATACTGTACACGCATAGTTAAAGTAGTATATATGATATGCAACATGTTGAATACTTTTTAGGCACACAGTGTCAGAACACAAAAGAAATGTGAACATTATAGCTAGCAATGGGTCTGGTTTAACCTGTTCAAACTTGCATAAGAATACATTAAAAAATACAATAGACAGCTTTTAACCAAAAACATATATTGCACATCATGTTAGTCCATTCCGACGATGTTTGAACCTTCAACTATGCAATAGAAAATGTTATATATGTAAACCCCTATGTATATATATCTAAACCTAAACAATTATTTAATGATTAAAAAAAGAAAAAGTTACAAAACACACCAATAATGAGTACGTTATAAACATATACAAAAACTACAAATTTACAAATAATCCCTAAGTTAAAATAAACTCCAAATGGGAATAAAAAAAGAGATAATATATATAAAATATATATTATATCTCGTTTGCAAAAATCCTTACTTAAGAATGAAAGGACATATCAAATATGGCTGTAGAAATGGCTCCATGTGTAATCAGACACATAGTTTTATCTTGTCGTTTTTCTTATATTTTATCATGATATGAATAATAAAATGTATTTATATAAGATATTGGGCATACATTGTCGTCATTCTACAGATCATAATAAATCATATTTGTAATCTTAATAGTCACATTACTTGAAGAGACAATGTCAAATGACCAGTTTGGACTAGATTGTACAATATACTTAATATTATTCTAGAGTGTTAGTACACTTGTTGTAAATTCATAAACATAAGGGAGTATTTTAGTGGATACAACATTTTTAACAGACAAATTTTGAGTCTATAAATTGGGAATTTATAGAAAATGGGCCAATTCCCAATCCACATTAATTCCATGTGGATGGAGACTATTCATACAAAATATCCAAGACATTTCGCGTTTGTTCAGGGTATTTAATCAGTCTCCCCCCCTAGTTGCTACTGGGACGTGTTCTGGTCCTGAAAAGGAGAGACTCTCAATTCCTCCCATGGGGCAAGTAGAGAAGTGCCTCGATACTGGATGCAATGTATCCATTTTCTTGATCAAGCGAACGTGTTCTTGAATCCTTTGTTTTAAGGGCCTTATGGTACGCCCAATATAAACTTTACTACATCCGCATTTTAGCATGTAAATTACGTAAATAAGTGTTTAGGTTTAGATATATATACATAGGGGTTTACATATACATACAGTATATAACATTTTCTATTGCATAGTTGAAGGTTCAAACATCGTCGGAATGGACTAACATCATATGCAATATATGTTTTTGGTTAAAAGCTGTCTATTGTATTTTTTTATGTATTCTTATGCAAATTTGAACAGGTTAAACCAGACCCATTGCTAGCTATAATGTTCACATTTCTTTTGTGTACTGACACTGTGTGCCTAAAAAGTATTCAACATGTTGCATATCATATATACTACTTTAACTATGCGTGTACAGTATAGGGCACACAGGGGAGGGTATACGTGGTGTTTATATATAGGTATGTTTTTTCTCATTGGCTGCCTGCTACTTAGGCACGGTTGTGTGGTGACTCACCCCCACTTACTATCGTTCTTTAACAGCTGTTCGAGCATCAGATATTGAGGGGAGGAGCCATGCACCGGCACACGGGAGGAGTGGCTATTTATAGCTGGGTCTGGTTACCTTAGATCACACTTCGATAAAGTCCCATAAGGACGAAACGCGTCAGAGGATCCTCTTCATGTGGTTTTTACCTGGGCTTGTATGCCTGAATAAAGTTATTTTTGCAGCACCTTGCCTCCAGCCTTTTTTCACAGCAGTGCTCGTCCGATTCTTTTCTCTACCATGCTACAACATGGAACCGAGGCACGCAACGGAACAGGAGCCATCCAGTCCTCCAGCGAGGGAAGCACAGCGGAATTCAGCCACAGAAGAGTGAGTACACTACCCTTTAAAGTTGGGACTATGGGAGGTTGAGTTCAGTACACCCACAGTGGGACCGCCAGGTGGAGCTACATACTCACCGGTTACGTTAGACGGCTTTCTCCCCCCACCTCATGGACTGTGGTTGTTGTGCTGTGGCTGCCCCTCTTATACTTTATGGATTTTGAATACCGCTGATATCACTATTAAGGATGATGGTTACCCTGCTCTAAGTGTTTATACAGCAAAGATATGCATTAATGATATGATTGCACTGGACTAATATAGAGCACCCAATTAAGGGAGTTTCCCTTACCCACTTTGATTTAATGTATCTAATGTAGGAAGTATTTCCAAAGTGACAGCCCCCTTCTCCTTCTGATAGGCTCTGGCTCTTAAGCCCCGCCCTCTCTCTAGCAGTGAACCAACTGTATCTAGTAACTGCCCAGTCAATCATATTCTAGGAACTACATTGCCCAAAATGCTGTGCAAGAACTGAATTAAATAACCCTGAGCATGCAATCGATTACAGTCAATTACAGGAGAACAGATAGATCTGCAGCTTAGCTAATCACTTGTCAGTGTGCAGATTGTATTGATGCACATATTGAATGGGAATATATATATATGTTTGTTTAAAACGGTAGCTGGAACTGCAGCTTTAATGGGAGATATGTAAACAGAACTGAATTGTATTGACACTTTGGATTACCCCCTTTGTGCTGGATGGTCCAACAATCTCCTGCTCCATAGATGAGATACTATAGCTATTTAAAATAAGTTAATGTTGGTTTCCTGTAACTAAAGGTTATGTGACTTTTTCCTCCATTGCTGTCAAACTATTGTATTACAAAAATCTTAAGTAAATGGCCTGTGATTCCCTCTTCTCTTTTGATGTATAAATAAATGTTACTGTAATTTAAGTCAGGAAAACTAACAATTATTTCCTTTCGGTGATTGGATACATTTGGTGAAAAGATTAAGACATGTATTTACTAAGCAGTGCTATTAAACAAGACATATGAACCAGTTTGTTTTCAATGGTTTTGGTGTTTTTACAGAGGCCCGATGCTGGGCTAAATATTTAAATTGAGTTAAAAATTTGGATATCATTGATCCACTTTAATTTCATGAATCACGACACTATCCAAACCTTGTCAATTACCCATAGCTGGCTATCTAATATTTTATTGGTCGCATGTAAGAAATGTGGTGACACCTTGAAGTTAATCCTAGTTGCTTGGCCTGCAAAAAATAATTCTTTCAAGCTTCTCAGTTGTCTGCAGTTTAAATATGTCGCCAGTTCACTTAGCAGACACAATGTATTTCAGACACAAGAGGCGTTTAGGGTGCAGTAAGTATCAAACATTCAGTGCAGGTGGATTTTAAATTAGTCAACAGGCAACAATGATAATGAAGCTTGAAAAACTTTATTTAAGGCTACTAGTTAATATTCTGAAAGTTTAGCATTTCTATACTAAATGTTTCAAACAGGGTGATCCGACCGTTATTTTTTTCTGACACCTTTAAAACAATATTGATTGCATAACTTCTATGTTCAATTCAACTTCATAGAAAAAAAGTTATTTTCTCTTAAATTTAAACAAGTTATTCTTTATCGTTCTTATACCCTTTTAAAAAAAAAATATTTTGCTCTACATAATTGGGTGAGAAAATTGCACTTTTGGATCAAAATCCTTTCAGTGCTGGAAGGACCCAGAATGCATTATTCTACAATGTGTTGCGAGGCCTGCCATTACTGAAAGAGTTAAACCAGTCATGTTAGATGTGCATTTCAAATAGTCTATTGTTCGAGTAATCCTCTGGCAAGTAAACACTATTGAATTTGCATGCAAAGCTAATCTGTATGGCCTTATGATACACCTGCTGGAATTTACAGAACACAAATACAACATTTCCATGTCAGAGCCGGGGGATTCCTTGTAGAAGACATATTCTGTACTATTTTGTTATTCCTCCAACAGGTTCCTATAATAAAGAAAGAGATAAAACTCAGATACACAATAATGATATGGCTAGTCTAAGATAGGAAGCAGTTTTGCTTTTATATTCTTTTTTTATTCATTTGTCTCTATGCAACAGTTACTGTAATTGTCCAAATCTTGATATATAAGCATATATTTTGTGGGTTTATTTAACAGCATTGCAAATCCAATACAAATCAAATGTTACTTAAAGCAGCTGAATAAACTTACAGCGCACACATTATAAAATGCAATAATTACAGTTAAGCACAAGTCCATCCTATTTTTCATTTTTTTAAATGTTTAGCATGAACCTGTTAAAAAACGCTCCTAAACATCATTTTAATTAGCATTCTTTTAGGATCAGAATTTAGGACATGCGTTCATTTAATGCCGGTTTTTTTTATAACATTGGTTTGCATAGATCAGTTAGTATCCATTGGAGCTATACTCAAATAATTCTCATTAACAGCCCTTTGATGGCACAGTCGTTTTGAAACAAGGAGGAAACTACAAAATTCAAGAATATTTGAGTCATTTCTAACTTTCTATAACAGGTATGGACATCAATTCGGTTGACAATATTCACAACAATTAGATTCTCATGTAGTCAAAGTCAGATCACAATGATTTTAATGTATTGAAGGATACATTCATTAGGATTAGGGTATCATGTTAGTACAACTGTAAGATTCTCCATTTCCAATCAAAATTTAATTTCATCTTGAATTATTGGTTTTAAGAAAATGTTCTGAAATAATATAAATTCAGAGCATTTCTATTACAACACTTTACCTCAGTCAACTTTTCGGTTTTTAGATACTCAAGGAGCGCTTCAGAAGCAAAAGTATCTAGGATGTTGGAGATATGTTTGGTAAAAGTGCCATCAGGGTATTTACTGGACATTTCGTCAACTGACGCGGTCACTTCCTTGAACCTTTTAAAGGAAACATGTTGCAACAGCGTCACACGGGTGTCTAACAAATATTTCAGAGATTACTAAGGTGCCCTCCATATTCATTATCAGCATCCGAAGAAAAGCAATCACTTTATAAAAAACTTTAACACATAAGTACAGTCTCTCACTAGTATTATGACTGGCTACAGACTGGGCATAAAATAAAACAAAATATAGTCCATGTCAATCATTATTTTAAAATGCATAAAAAGTCAAATAAGGGCACTTGACTGTAAAATATAAGTAGACAGACAATTCTGCAGAGATAATGAGAGAAGGAGGTGGCTGCTTTTACAACACCCACCGCATTAGCAGAATTGCAAGACTTATATGCAAAAACATTGAGAGGGTATGCAATTCTAATTGCTGACCGAAGATGACCCAGTTAAATAATATTAATGATTATTTTATTAGCCTCATGGGACTATGGTCATATAATTCCAGACAGTTGCACATTATTATAGAAAAAAGGCATTTTACAATTGGATGATTTTTTTTTGGGTGGTACTCATTAATAAACCCCAAACTTTATGCAGGTCATTAAAAATCTCTTTATATTTCTCTGCAAACTTCAAGAAAGAAATATGTAAATTAAGGTCTTCAGGTGGTGTAGCCCAGGGTTGTCATTTAAATCAGCAATGCCAGTGGGGATTTCAGGAATATTATATATATATATATATATATATATATATATATATATATATATATATATATATATATATATATATATATATATATATATATGGCAAAGTGAGCAAAGATGATTAAATGATATATAAAAAATTGAAACAATATTGTAGGTTGAAATAATGGGCCAGAGGCCAATATTTTGATTCAGTACATCCTACAGTGAGTTCACCACAAACATACATAGGTTTGATAAAAAAATATATCATTCTTGTGATGATGTAACAAGTTGCTTAGAAAGCTGGCAGTGATAAAATAACTGGCAATAGTTGTACTTGATGCACTTTACGTGTGTGATTTTAATGATATTTAATCACAAAACTTATTCTGCTGTGATCCTCGAAATGTGAAATCAGTGTGGTTTAAAGATTGTTTGTTTGTGATTTTTTCTGGATATTTCTGCATTCTTTACAGGACTAAAACAAACAAATTGTACAAGATTCTGCAAAACACTGAGTGAACCAGCCACAATATCAAAGCAAAAGTTGTATTTCAGGGTCTGGATCAATGTTGGAAGTGCTTACAAAATCTCACACATCTGTACTGTGTTTCAATAGCTACTTGTAAGAAAAAATTTTATGGAAATACTATAGTTGAAACCTAAAAGAGATCAATTATAACATGTCAGTGACTAAAGATGGGCAAATATGTCCAAATCTGTTTCCTGGAATTTCCAGAGTTTGTCATTCAAAATCCGTTCCGCAGTGTCAAATCCGCCGATGGATTGTTACATTTTCAATCCGTGTGGATTAATCAAAAACCACAACTGGTGGATTTTAACAATCCACCCACAGATTCCGCCATCCGCTGACGGATTTTTATACTCCAATCCACGGATTCAGCAATCTGTGGATTGGATTTTTTAAATCTGTCAAGGGATTGTGAAATCCGCGGATGGATTGTTGGTGTTAAAAAAATACACCAATCCGCAGAAATCCACAAACCAAAGGAACCGGCCGATCTGAGTCCACAAAAAAAATGTGTCCATCTCTATCAGTGACCACCATGATTCTCCTACTCTCAGAAAGTAGTCTATTGCCATGAAACACTTTCCAGTGGCAGAAGGTATATTATGGTACAAGCTGCTTTTTAAATATGGTCCAATATGTCTCAACCACGCTTTCACCACTTGGGTACAACATGAAAGACTGAACACTGTAGATGAATTTTTCTTAGACCAATAAAAATGGCATTAAACATAAAGACCAAATTAATAATAAAAAAACACACTTACTTGCTTTTTGATCTTCCTTCAGCTAACCAATCAATAAATGCCTCGAGTATCTTGGATTTCGTGCTTTTGTACTCGTCATAGTTTATAGAGCCTTCTTTGGGTATCTCAAAAGCAGCATTGCGCCTTGAAACACTCCTGTTCAAGAAAGAGCATTTAAATTACCAAACAATTTAAATTAGATAACATTTGTCCCCATCTTTTTCAATATCCCAGTGATTCCCAACAGGGGGTTCAGCAAAATAAAATCTGTAAAGACGGATATCAGGCAGTGTAGTGGGTTCCTGAGCCTGTGAGGGGGACTGAGCACATACAGTAGTAAGGCTCCAAACTGCACCTTAACATTGAGGGTATAACTGTCAATTACAGCAGGAGCTTCTGAAGAAGCTTCCCACAATGCTTTGTATCTACAGGCATTGTAGGGCATGACTTTGGAATCTCTGGCAGTCATTGACAGCTATGCCACCCATTCTGTCTGCACACACAGAGGTGCAGTTCGGGGTCTTTTTAAGCGTGTTCTCCCCACACGAGCTCAGGACGCTGCCTGGGATCAGTCACACAGTTTTGTTATCACTTGTCCAATGAGTAGGCAATAAGATTTATTAATTAGGGGTTCGAAGAACAAATATTTTCTAGCAGGGGGTGGTCATTGATTAAAGGTTGGGAACTGCTGTTATATCCAAACTTTAAATAATATTTCAATAATAAATAATATTATAAATAAATACAATGAAATCAAATTTCTACGAAGTACTTGGTACGAAACGCGTAGAGGTCACGACAGGTCATCCTGCGCATGTATGCTGGTAAGCTGAGACGGAGCCTGCAGGAAACAGCAGCGGTTTTATCCATCTCCGCGGTGCCGAGATCCGGATCCTGTGCAGCCACCGCGAGTCTGCTGACTATCTCGGTGTGAGTGTCCGTTTCCCCTTGCCAGTGCCCAACCCTATGGCGGTTTCTATACAAATCTGTTGATAGGTTGTTTTCATGTTTGTTTTTTTCTTTCATGTTTTTTATATAAATTTTACTGTATTTGTATACTGTGCAGCTTAGGGTTTAGTCACCATTAGGTGTTCTCCTTGGTAGTACTTAGCCGTTCAGCTGCACAGCTGTTCTGAGGTGGGGTTGGATCCCCTCAGTTTTTGTGTATTTTTAATAAATTACCTTCCATTAATCCCTGGTGCGCATTTGTGCATTTTTTATTATCTTGTTTTTCAGGGTGCCTTCCCCCCTTTCTAAGGGGGGTTCACCTAGATTTGAGAGTTTCTGGGGAGACGCTTTATGTACATGCTGCAAAGGGATCATCCACACCATCACACAGCACAAGCGCTGAATATCCTGTTTTTTCTACCTGAAATCAAATGTCTACTTAACTCAAGAGTGAGTGCACTGGAGTTTCTTTCTCTCTATTGCATTGAGTATTATGAGTGAATGGATCACCCCACACCTCCGTTCAGCACCAGTGCACCAGACATCTACAAACAGTGAGTGTATCTTCCAGTACTTCTATATAGACTATATTCAAACGTTCCCATCTAGTCGGAACATGGTTTTATACACAGTTAAAAAAAAAAATACCCCAAATTGTCTCAGGTTAAAGGAACTTTGGTATTGTAGTTTGTGTTCAGTTGTTTGAATAATCCAGAATTCTTGTAAAAGGTCATTGCAATATTAGATTCAGCCAATTTTTTATAATGCTATTGTTGGTAGATTTACAATTTGTGTGATCATGAAAACAGGAAGTAGCTTTAGTTTGTCAAAGCTAAAAGCTTCCAAATAAAATAAATTGTATTAGCACAGTCCATTTTAGCAGCGACCAAATGAGTTGTATTGTAGTTTAAAACATTCAACCATGTAACACCCTCTTTATCATTTTATAATTTTACCTGCACATATAATTGTAGAAATATTATTGAAATAGTATCAACAATAATGAGAAGTATGTACCGTGTAGAAGAGCGGTAATCAACTCCAGTCATCAAGAGACACCAACAGGTCAGGTTTTCAGGATATCCCAGATTCAGCACAGGTGGCTTTGAGTCTTTGACTGAGCCACTGATTGAGCCACCTGTGCTGAAGCAGGAATATCCTGAAAACCTGACCAATTAGTGGCTCTTGAGGTCAGGAGTTGGCTACACCTGGTGTAGAACAACTGCTAAACGGATTCTGTTCTCACTAAAAGGGTAATTTAATATGTTCTAAAAGGGCTTATTGCCATCTATATATATATATAAAACTGAAAGATTGTTTGTCTGTGGGTTGGTGGCCACACCTCTCGCTGGAGTGCTCTCCCATTGGCTGAGGGGCGGGGTGGGGTGACGTCACAAACAGCCACCTGTCCCCTCTCTGCTGCTATCCATCCTCTCCCCACCCCGCCGCCATCCGTCCCCACCCCGTCGCCATCCATACCCTCTCTGCTTCTATCTGTTCTCTCCCCACCCCGCAGCCACACGTCCCCTCTCTGCTGCTATCTGTCCTCACCTCACCGCCATCCGCCACACCATTTGTCCCCACCCGGCCGCCATCCACCCCGCCATCCATTCCCACCAAGCCGCCATCCACCCTGCCATCTCTCCCCACCCGGCCACCATCCACTCCACCATACATCTCCATCCAGCTGTCACCCAGCCACCATCCGCCACACCATCTGTCCCACCCCACCATTCGCCCCACTCTGCTTCAATCCGTCCCTGCTATCCATCCCCATCCCGCCAACCCCCACAGCCACCGTCCCGTCAAATAGCTAACGCCCACCCGCAGCATCGGAGCACCCACACCTATGTATTGGGGGGGGGGATGATTGCCGAGGACCGGGTGAGGGGGTACGAGCGCTGGGGACCGGGGGTGATGCAGGAGAGTGAAGGGGGGTGGTGAGTCATGTGGGGTGCAGGGGGGGTGCAGAGTGATGTGGGGTGCAGGGGAGTGGAGAGTGATGTGGGGTGCAGGGGGGGTGGAGAGTGATGTGAGGTGCAGGGGGGTTGAGAGTGATATGAGGTGCGGGGGAGAGACCCAGCTGTGAATGGGGGGGGAACGGAGGTGTGAAGGGTAACGGAAGTGTGAAGGGGAACAGAGGTGTGAACGGGGGGAACACGGCTGTGAACGGGGGGGAATCGGAGATATGAACAGAGGGGCCACAGTTGAGAACAGGGGAGGGGGGATTGGAGATATGAATGAGGGGGCAGTTGTGAATAGGGGGGGGCGAGCTCTGAATGGGGGGGGTGGAGCTGTGAAGGGGGGAGTGTGCCTTGAAACTCAAAACAAATGCAGCTGTTAAAATTTGAATGTTACTTAGAATCACTTTGCTGTTAAAGGACCTGGCAATGTTAGGAAAGCCTTAATTACCACTTCCTTTATCAATACAAATGCTGCTACTCACTTCTTTGGCCTTCAAGCTCCTGGCAAGGGCAACTAGATGCACAATAGATTTAAAAAAAAAATTTTTTAGTGCAGCCGTGTCAAATGTTAAACTTGTTGCTAATCAAGTTTCTTACGTTTAGCTCAGATCTGATTATGCTAACGTTTGTCTTCTGAAAAAGGGATGGGCCCACATGGAAAAGTTGATACGGATCATTATAATATGAAAGCATATAGCTCCTTCAATAGCTCCACATATTAACTCCCCAAATAGCAAACAAGAACAAGAAAAGTAAACAAGGGACCAACCAGCTTGATGTAAATCTGTGGGCTACAACCTGCACTCATTATGGGCCATGCCTAATGCATGGGATGGGTGTCACGCCATATGCAATGGGAAAAGGACATATGACGTACTGTACTGTTTGCCACTGGTTAAATTAACTCCCTGTATTTTGATTTATTGGAGACCATGAAATCAAACTGTATTGAATGCTGCAAACAACATCACAACTGGTTTGATGTTAATAAAGAAACTGAATTGTAAAGAGACTGGAGCTGAAAAGGAAGCATAGACTTTGGGGTTTATCTACAACAGTCTCCCAGCTGCAAACCTGAGGGGAGAGGAACAGTGCAAGTAACAGCGCCATGTCTATTAGAAAAATAATTCAATTAAAAGCAAGAGGTTTTCCTTTGATAAACCTGGTTCATTTATTTTGCACTAGTTTTGCAGCCAGGAGACTTTAGTCAATAATCGCCATGGGGACTAATTCTATATGTGCGGAGGCTGATGATTTTGATTAAAAACGGTTCTATTGTTCACTTTTGCCCATATAGAATGAGTCCCATAGAGTTAAATACAGTATGATTCTCTGTTTCACTAAGCAATCTTGTGTTATTTTCACATCTTTAGTGCTAATAGTGATTGGTTAAACAAAATATGGCGTTGAGAATCTTTACAAAGCTTTCATTATATAGAATACTGCGTGAAGCATTGAATAGAATAGAGAATCAACAAGAATTACCTGATTAAGTGTTTTGTTTTTGGCTCCACATAGACTACAACAGTAATGCATATTTATACAGGAAACACTTGATTGGAGAAGGTATTTCAACTGACTAATGTTTGCATCAGTGTGTATGTGTTCTAGGCTGCGCTTATAGTGCCGGCGACAGCGACATCGTGTCCAAACAAATGCATTGCCGCCGTCGCATGCGCTTATAGTAAGCACGGAGCAACGGCTTGGTCGCGATCGCTGGAAGCCATCTCAACTTGATTTTTCCAGCGACAGCAGCCTGACGTCGCTGTTGCGTCGCCATCGCCGGCACTATAAACTTGTATGTATATACTGTAACAGTCAAGCTGCATACACAATCCTTTCATTATAATAATCCACTAGGAAGGTGGGGATATAATAATGTTCAATATTGGCCTACTGTATATTGTAACATATATATGATTTCCAATAAGAGATGTGAAAACATTCTGAAAAGGTTAGCGAACACAGAAATTTACCATGTTTGCAAATAGTTTTCATACAAAACAATGGCAAATTTCACCCCCAAAATACCTTAGTAAAAATGGGGAGATTTAAAATTTCAAAGAGAAGTTGTAAAATTTGTAGGGGAAAAAAATCACTAAGATTTTGCTAAATTAGGATTTAAAAAAAAATATATATATTTTATAATTTAGACAAAGCCTCACGCTTAACAGCCTGAATCCTAATATTTGCAATTGCTTTTGTAACCCTGAATAACACAATAACATATATCTTAATAGATCGTTGCTAACACAATACTGCAGTAATTATTGCTAACTTCATATTAACACTGATTGAAACAAATAAGAGGAAATTATAAGTTACTAATGGGAATTGGGGGTAAAATGAATAAGTAGAATTTATAAAACTGTTCTTTTAAGAGGGATTCTAAAAACAAATAAGATTAAATCAAGTGCATGTAGCTGGTGAGACCTACAGTACAGCAGGTTGCATTATCTGAACCAAAGGTAATCTCAGTTTTTGACTCTAGGATTCTAATCCTCTTCTTTTAGTGTTCATTGACCATTGGACAAAGTCTTGAGCACGCCTGGAGTCTAGGTACTTGCTGTAATCACTATTAAACGTGCCTTGTGAATGACGTTTGAATTCATTGAGCTGTTCTGATTCACCCAGCACTTCATCCCGTGCAGCATTGACTGATCATTGTACATAATGTTTAAATTTGTGATATATCAATTAGGGAACAATGGAATATCCCCTCAAACTTTGATTCAAGATTGCAGTGCAGTTGCCAAACAGCAATCTCCAAATTACCACTTTTTTTATCACGCTCAACAAATCTCAACATTAATTTATCTGTATACTGTACCTACAGTATGTGTGAAGAATACACATTTTTAAATTCTGAGGGCGGAGGGATTTTCTATATTTCCATCACATTTAAAGAAGATGTTACATCTATTTATAAGAATATAATGATTTATTTTCTCAAGTTGAAACAGAATTCGGGATGCTGAAGTGTGAACCTATTGTTCAATGATATCATGTCATTGTTACAGAACTGATGCATTGATACAGTGGATCCCAGAGACCCATACTTCATCTGGGAGCTTAAAATCCTTTCGCTATAGGCCTACTGTATCCAACAGAAATTCAGAAAACAATAGAAAAATGGAGCACAGCCAAGATTCACAAAAAGGTGGTAAAGTGCGTCCTGCACGAAACGCAGGTGCGTTTGTCTCCCTGTTTGTGAGCTGTACAACTAATTAAATACATCCAGTTACCCAGGATCCTGACTTTTTGGGTGAATCTTTGCTGTGCTCCGTTTTCTCTGCTTTTCTGGATTTCACACTTCAACGGGCTGCACGCCCTGGGAATGCTGGATGGTCCTGTGTGAGCTGACAGGTAATGGGCATAGTCCCTTTATATTTCCTGGCTCTGCATTTGTATATCTTGCCTTATTGAGAGGCTGATTAGGTTCCACATACTGTGGGCGGTATATGTATACTAGTAGGCATCTTCACTATCTCACTTTTATTATGGACTGTAATATTGAGGACATTAACATGTTTACCTGGATCTTAAAGACTTATGTAAAGACATTTTTTGTGGCAGAGTTCACATGTGATTTTGAGCACCATATCTAACTCTACACCACTATCCATGAGAAAATTGTCTTCTTATCACCTAGTTCATCTTTTCAACTTCCTATTATTTTATTGTACTACAAAAATCTACTTTGATATATTTTTCAATATTCTACCTTTAGAAAGCGGTATGTTTCCCTATTTATGTGCATTAAACATACCTGGACTTGTCTTCTGTTTCTTGAAGAGGATTTTGCCAGCTGCCTTGTAGTAGCATAAAAAGAATTCCGACCATACAATAAATGCTCTTCATGTTTATTCTATAATAGATGAGGAGCTAAACATGTTATTTCTAGCAATATATATTTTTATCATGATTACAACGTACTGTAAATCATTTTCATGATATCTGAAAGAGATTATTTGTCAATGAGCTACATGGAAAACATAGAGATGAAGGAACATATACAAGCTTCCCTTCAGTTTTCTCTAGGTGTAAAGCACCAGCTGGGTTATACAGCTAAACCCCGTTATAACGCGCCTCGCTATACCGCGATTCGGTTATAACGCGGTTTTCCCGTGGCTCCCGTTTTAAAAAAAAAAAAAAAAAAAAAAAAATTTTTTTTGCACACTGCACACTGCACACACTGCACACACTCACTGCACACACACTACTCATTGCTCACACTGCACACTGCACACACACTGCACACTGCACACACACTGCACACACTGACACACTGCACACACACTGCACACACACTGCACACACACTGCACACACACTGCACACACACTGCACACACACTACACACACTGCACACTGCTCATTGCTCACACACACACTCACACACACTTACACACACTCACAGACACTCACACACTCACACACACACAGCAGGCTAAAATTGATTCATACAATTCTAGCAGTTCCCATTTACTGAATAGCAAACTCCCATTTATAGTTATTCCTACATCTATAGCACACTCCCTTTCAATAATTTGTTTATACACCTATTGCAGGCATCCAGCAACTTTATTCATTCACACGCCTGTAACAGTGCTTTGATTCATTCTCTCTCACACCTGTAAATGGCTCCCAATTAATGTTTACACCTACACTGTATAGCAAACGTCCACGTATTCATCTATAGCAGTTTTTCCTGTATTGATTTATTCTGCCTTTGTAGGGTTACCTTATGCTTTAGTGTCTGTTCAAACAAGAATACTGAACACACAGGCAGAATTGTGATGTGGAAGTGTGTGTGGCAGCCTGTCATCATATCAGAGGATTGCAGACCAGTTTGTAGTTACAAAGGTCCAGGGCACATGACACTCAGATGTTGCACAGCTATCAGGTAATCTGTAATTGTATTGCTGTACTAATGTACAAAATAACACGAACAGGATATAACAATCAGAGTGCCTCACTGCATTGAAAATTAAGTATTATAGGGAATGTGGTCACAATCTGAAATTGTTTGGCTACCACCTCAAAGTGGGGTTACACAACATGGACAGCCCACACCAGTCATTCAATATGATTGCCACATGGTTTAAATGTCACTCACTACTGTACTTAAGGCACAACCATACATGCACATAGCACTGCATGATTTAACAGCAGAACACACGACACAATAACAGACAAAACGACACATGGCACTGCGTACACAATCACTCCACACTGTTTGAGACAAACACACACAGTGGTTGGCATTACCCGCAGCATTGTGGTGCAGGATGGTGGGAGGCATGGTGCGGACTATAGTTCGGCACACAGGGGGTAGGAGATGATCAACAAGGCTCAGCACAGAGCAGCGGTGCAGGAACAGCGTGTCAGATCCCTGCTCTCGCCGGACACATGGCTCATACAGCTGGTGCAGACCGGAAATGTGCGAAATGTCTGACTTACTAATACTGAGCATGCGCAGTTGCTCTGGGCACGCAGCAGTTACTGAAGCTAGCTTTCATGTTGCCCTCAATAGCTGTGATCGTTTACTAGCACTGTTAAAAATGTGTGGACGAGGGGCCTATTTCAGAATACAAAAGGCAGACATGTTGCAGTGAAGGACCTCATGGAGGCCCGCGGTGACAGGGGGAAGCGGGGACCGGAGGGACATCCCCGCTCCCATCTCCTGCCCCGCGGGCTGTCCCGCGGTGACAGGGGGAAGCGGGGACCGGAGGGACATCCCCACTCCCATCTCCTGTCCCGCGGGATGAATATGCGCTAAAGCGGCGGCCATTTTTTTTTTCCGCGACCCCGTTAGTAACGCGGTGGTCTCGGGGTGGACCCCGAGGACCGCGTTATAACGGGGTTTAGCTGTATTATTAATAATTAATATATCCCGTTACTTTTCAATAGAGTGCTGCATATTACATGGGGTGGGCAACTCCAGTCCTCAAGTGCCACCAACAGGTCAGGTTTTCAGGATATTCCTACTTCAGCACAAGGGGCTCAATCAGTGGCTCACTTTGATCTGTGCTGAAGCACGGATATCCTGAAAACCTAAAAAGGGAGAAGAAGGGGCTCAGTGAGTAAAGACACTGGGGGTCATGCAATAAGCAGTGATAAGTGCTTTTAAGTGAGATACATGCCTTTATAGCGTGATACTGCCTGTTATGAGATTCACAAAGCAGTGATAACACTGCAGTATCGTACTATAATGGCATTTTTTACCACTTAAAAGCACTTATCACTGCTTTGTGAATCTCATAGCAGACAGTATCACGCTATAAAGGCATATATCTCACTTAAAAGACTTATCACTGCTTTGTGAATCTCACAGCAGGCAATATCACGCTATAATGGCTTTTTATCTCACTTAAAAGCACTTATCACTGCTTAGTGCATAACCCGCACTGACTGGCACTGAGTTTGAAGCACGTGAACCTGGTTCAATTCCCAGTGTCGGCTCCTTGTGACCTTGGGCAAGTCACTTTATCTCCCTGTGCCTCAGGCACCAAAAAACATAGATTGCACAGGGCAGGGGTATGTGCCTGCAAAATGTCTCTGTAAAGTGCTACATTTTCTATACAAGAACATTCTATAATAATAATAGAATGTAAATGATTGGTACTGTGTACTCATTTGCATGTCATTTTCCAGAATCCCTTGCTGCAGTGAAAGTGCTGGGTGATAATGGTGAAAGGTGGGGTTGCAGACCTGTCTAAGACATGCAAATGAGCATACAGTAATACAGTATTTCCATTTGCTATATGCTTTACTGTGGAGGGTTTGTGTCACTTTTTTTACCCACAATAACTTTACTAAGTTTATATATAATCAATAAATAGATTATACCGTTCTGTGGCTAACGAAATGCTTTTATTTGTTAGCCACAGAGCGGTATCATCTATTTATTTATTGATTATTGAAGCTCGGCTAACACGGTACTGATACCTCTACATATATACATATATATATATAATTTATTAAAGTTTATACCAAACAACGCTAAAATAACTCTAATTTTGCATCAGGTTTATTCCTACTAAAAGGAAATAGTGTTTTAATTAATACATCTGCAACTATAGCCCTCAAAAGCAGGGCTATACAGCACATGCAATTTAGGGTTGTGGTTAAAAAACATTACAAATAGACTCATTGCTCCAAATAAAGGTAGTAATAGTATCAGAAAGTAACACTATATTTTAATTTTACAGTTAGAGGATAATTCAATAAAAATGTACACCTGTGGGTCATTTATTCATAATTATTCATTATAACTATCTTACATAGTGCCTAAAATATATGATATAGTGAGTTTCTGACTTCCAGAGCTTTCTGAAGCACAGGGTGATAACATGGCTTCCCCACAGACACAAGAAGAGATTCATTTAAATCAAATGTCTTTGACCCTACGCTATTCCTTCAAAATTTCTCCACTGCAAAGACGTAGGCAATAATAGTGCAAAAAAACAACACTGGACTTCAGATGTTCTCAGTTGGACTTTTTCTTTGGTAAATTAGGTTCTTGTGGCACTTTTTGAGTCAATTTTGCAGTCTTTGTTAATTACTCCTTACTGCAGTTGATATGCTATAATAGTGACAATTGCTTATATAGCACCAATCCTAAAAACTGTGTATTAAATAAAAATGTGATTTAGAATGTTGTGGCGGTTTACAGAACACAAATACAGTATATGGCAGACTGGACAGTAGTTTGCGTCTCAGAGCTTTAATAAAGGGTATCTTTAAATGATATTGATTTTAAACAGAATTTAGCCAATTCCATGCAATGCTAAATAGCATGTTCTTATATCAAAGGAGTGCAACATTGAACATTTTCAACCTAAACTGCCTATTTAAATGGAAAAAAATATAAAATATGTACAGTACACAGCCCAAATATTAAATACACTATAAGTGGATAAAAAAACCTTTCCTAAAACAACAAAATAAGAAGTAAGTTTAAGAAAAATGCTTCTTTTCTGTATGGTCAGTTTTGTTGAAGTCCAGTGGAAACTACTCACCTTGAAACCATGTGAAGTGTACTTCTGAAGATGAATAAAATATTGCTATTGTCCCTTCAGCAACTTTGGAATTCTTCCTAATCCTGATGATGAGACGTTCTGCTTATCCACATAGCTTTTTATAGTCTTTTCAGCTTCATTGAGCAATGTGAGAATGCATTACGTGCATTAATTCTGACACAGATGATCATGTGATTGGCTCTGTTTTTAAATGTTTCACATATGATCGCTTTTTATTTAATTGAAACATTAGAGAATGGCTGGAAAATTATTTTGAAACAATTGTACACATACTGTACAAATAGTCCCTTTAAAGAGTTATATAAGCACTGTAGCCCCCATCCTTTTTTTATCACTGAAAGCTTCACTGAGAGTTACAGTACAGAATATTAACTCAGGAAGAAGTTTGATAGAATTCTAAAAAAAAAGTTGTTTTCAATTATTTTTTCAAACAATTAATGCATATTATGAAAGTATTCAGAATAGTTATAATTATAAGAATTACTTCTTTAGCCTATAATAAGGGTTAAAATAAACCTGTGTACTATCGTATTTTAAGTATATTCATGTAATATTTCAAAAATTTTTTTTTGCAATTTGGCAGTTATGCAAAGATATTGTCTGTGTTCTATGGGTCAACACAGTGTATGAAATACCTCTTAGAGGTATGAAATATTATTTTAAGATTATTTTGCACCCAGTTTAAATGATTGTATTGTATAGCTCGTCAGTATATTTTTACCAGATATTAGTTTGGGGTTTGGTATCCTTGGGGTTGGGAGAATCTTTGTTATAATATATGGATGATCTATGAACAAAAGATAAAGTAGAATATGTGACTAAAAATAATAAGTTTTAAATAAAGTATTTTATTTTGCTGTTATACAGAAGTTCAAAGACAATTGCCAATATTTCCAAATTGTATGCCAATGTTTTTTTTAACAAGAGGGAAGGGGGTGGTCCCTGCTCAGCTCAAAAATGTACATACTCAAGGGGTGCTATCAGGGCTACGTTACCATAAACCACACACAAGAGAAAGAACCCCTAAAGATGCACTATCCTGCACTAAATTTGCAAATAAAACAATTTTAATTAAATCTCAGAAAGAAAACACAGCTATTTTAAAACCTCAACAAATGATGAGTGCCTATTTATATCAGCATACATGGAAAAAAAAGAGAGATTAACTTCTCATAAATAGGATGTGGTTTACAGTCCTAAATGCATTCACTGGACAGATGTCCTGGAGGAGAGTGCATCTTTAGGGGTTCTTTCTCCTGCGTGTGGTTAATGGTTTTTTTTTTTTTTGCTATATTATTAAAAATTAGTGATACTGAGTAACACAAAAGACAGCGGTGCCCAATGCTGCGTCCAATTGACAAAGCATATATGGAAAATAGTATAAAGTTTAAATACTTCAATAATAATAATAATAACTTTGTTATTTAGTTTAAACCTTTGGCCAAAGCGCGTAAGCCTGCATACCAAACGTCAAGGTATAACCAATAATGCAGGTCCTACACTACACTGTGAACCCTTCCTTTTACCTCTGTGTGAGGGGAAAGAACCATAGTAAATCCTGTTCTTGCAGCAGAGTGAAAGACCTCCCAAGTTAAAAAGGTGAGGAGGAGTTAGCTCTGGGGGGAGGTGCCACCTTGTTCCTTGACGAAGCGCCATTGTGGGCGTGAAACGCGTGGGAGGAGGAGTTTTGTTCATTTAATGTAGTTCATAATAAAGACTTTTTAACTTTCATCCCTGGTGAGTTCCCCAACTTTGTCTCACAGCAAGCGGCTGTCCAATAGATCATTTTTTGTTTCTGTTACTGCTTGGATCGGAGGACACCACCGGCTCTACCATTGTTGCGGGAGGAACAGATTAGTGGTGACACCTTGAGAGTGCGTGGCTCTACACCACATCACTTGGAAGGAGACGGGGGTAAAGAGAAGCCTCATAGTGGGTCACACAGACTGGTGGGATTCCAACCTCTCTGTATGTACCCCGCATCTATAACCTTGCTTAACCCCATGGTCTGTCTCCCCTCTCCCCACATCAATTTTTATACGTACCGGACATTGCTATCAATAAATCACAGACAGTTACCTGCGTTCATTCACCACTTTGCTTTATGAGCTGATATTCGGTTTTTGTGTTCTCTGTTAATTATTGCTATTTTAATCTTAGTACTCATATGTTGTACTATTCTGTTTCGAAGATTGAGAAAATTGAATACAGATATAGCCAATGCTGAGTATAGATTTATTTTTTTTAATTACAAGATCAGGTTATTAAAATGATACTTCCAAGTATCAAATAGGGGCTTGATATATTATTGAGTACCTACAGTATAAATTAACCATATTTAGTAGGATAGCAATCAATATATAATCAAAATATATATTATTCAGCACTCAATAGGTTAAGATGTTTTAAATTGTTTTTCTCATAAGGAATCTTGTGGGCAGTTTGAAACTAATAGTACACAATGTTATTGGTATCAGGGACTACTTGAAACCAAGTAGTATGGCACACATTTTTGTGATACGACTTGTTGTATGCACATTTTAATGCTAAGACTTGTTTTTGTAAGTTCCTAATGTTATTAAAATAAGGTACTTGACGACAATAACAGAAAAACAAGTACGTAATTTAGTTGGCAAAAGCAAGTTAGCTGAGACAGTGATTTATATCTCTTAGATCTATGGGTCTAAAAAGTAGCGGTGGTCGGCATAAGATATTGCCTTCTTAGATTATTGCTACATTGAAAAGAGTAAAAAATGAGGAGTACAAAGTGATTGTACCCCAAAGAAAATTCACTTAAATGCACACCACTACTGTAGTTAAGATATAACCTTTATTCTTGATTACTTAAAACATATATTACCGAGTGTGTATGTAACAAAGGTTACAAATAAATTAAATCAAATAACACATGCACCCAAGTCTCCTCTCATGTATAAACACTCCTACTTAAAAATAGTGGTAGGGTGATGGAGGCTAAGTGGTGCAATCAGCCAGGGTGAGAGAACCCACCAAATCAGTGAATAGCTCAGATGGTAAGTAAATAGTATTTGCAGTTGAGAAGAGATAATTCTTAACCATATAGGTATCCCAATAGAGCTAATCAGTGCTACCCACACTGTCCCGCAATAAATAGTAGATGTAAATATATAAATAATGAAGCACAGGTACAGTCAAGTCCACAACAGGACAGAACGTCTTATGTACCCCTTGCACAGTATAAGTGCATATGTAGCATGTTAACAACACTAGTGTAACAAGGGGCACAGTGTGAATAACCAGTACTGCTTAATAGATGACAGGTACACTACCCTCTCTGTTAGAGTACATATAATTAGTATATTGAGGCTATAACACTGATAAACTGACCGGAGAACACTGTTTTAAAACAGCTCTATAACGGAGACTGATGACAACATCACGTGCCCAACGCACGTTTCCCTCCAGCTACAGAGCTTCGGCAGGGACAATTTTGCAGTGGAGGGGGAGCGGAACTTATTTATACCCTTCTGTCTCCATGGAGACACCATAAATAGTCCGCCATTACGCATGCGCGAAAAATTAATTGCGAGCATCATATAGAGTGTGTATTAGAGATCACATAGTTAATGCTGCCTTTACCTCGGTGGACAGCTGATCGATATTGTGTGTATCTATATAATGCAATTGCCAGACGAGACTCATCCAATAATACGACTGCGCATGCGTGGGGAGATAGGCTCTGCGTTTAAAGCCACATATCTCCTTTTAGCCACTGCGCATGCGCATGCGCATATTAAGGTCTAATCTTCAATGCGCATGTGTGAGCTGTGTGAGTGCCGAACTGCCCACACATGCATTTAGTTTTATTGTGCATGTGTAGGGAATGCTAAAGAAATTGTGATCAAACCGTCTGACAAAGGTGGCAACCTGGTTATCCTAAAATCTGAGGACTATGAAAAAGAAAACATCAGAATTCTATCTGATCGGGCCTGTTATGAGACTCTGGATATAGACCCCACTCAGAGATTTACTAGAGAGTTGATCAACATCCTAAATGGAGGTTTGTCCTCTAAGCTCATTTCAGAGAAAGAGTACAACTACATACTGGTTCGAAACCCCAAAATTGCCACATTTTATAGCCTTCCCAAGGTCCATAAGAACAAACGACCACCTCCAGGTAGACCCATAGTCTCTGGGATCGGAAACCTCACTGAAAAAGCAAGTGCTTATGTGGATAAGATCTTGAGACCCTTTGTCACTATCTTGCCTTCATTCATTAATGATACTAAAGATGTACTTACTAAGCTGGATGGCATCTCAGTTGCACATGATTGCATCCTGGTTACTCTGGATGTGGAGGGACTGTACTCCAGCATCAGACATGACCAGGGAATCAGGGCAGTCAACCATTTTCTCAGCACACGTAGTCAACACCATCTTAAGCACAACAGTTTCACATTGGAATTATTACAATTTGTTCTCGGGAGAAACTATTTCTGGTTCAACAAAACCATGTATCACCAGGTACAGGGCACAGCGATGGGCACGAAATGTGCCCCTACATATGCAAACCTGTATCTGGGATGGTGGGAATCAGAAGTGGTTTTCTCTGAGGAACTGGAACACCTAACTACCTTTGTGGAAGTATGGCTGCGCTTCATTGATGATGTGCTGATAGTGTGGCGGGGGACTGAGGCTTTGTTAAAACAATTTATTGAAGTTCTCAATACAAATGACCTCAACCTCCGTTTGACTCTTGAGTACAGCCCAAAACAAATTTGTTTCCTTGACTTACTAATCACAAAGGATGACAATGGCAATCTGGAAACAACTATATACCGCAAAAAGACAGCCACCAACAGCATACTCCTAGCGAGTAGCCATCACCCAAAATCACTGATTAAGGGAATACCGGTGGGGCAATTTCTTCGTTTAAGGAGAAATTGCAGTAAGGACGAAGACTTCAAGGAAAAGGCAAGGGACATGAAGGACAGATTTACCGCAAGGGGATACAGTCAGAAAATTATAAAAAGAGCATATAAATGGGCAAAGCAAAAAGCAAGATCTGAACTGGTCATGGATAAGAGACCACAGCCGGAGCAAAGAACAGTTAGGTTCATTGGCACCTTCAATAAGCAATGGAAGGTGGCAAGGGAAATCCTAAAAAAACACTGGCACATCCTCAGGGCGGACGAAGATTTAAGTGACTCCATACCATCTTTTCCAGCAATGGTCAGTAGACGGGCCAAAAATCTGAGAGATCATCTGGTCCATAGCCACTACAATGTGGCAATACCAAGGGCCACATGGTTACCACCCCGCTTGAATGGAACCTATCATTGCCAAAGATGTAAGGCCTGCCAATATATGACAGTATCAAAAACATTCAGCAACTATAACAACAAGAAACATTATACGATACGCAAATTCATCAATTGCAATACATCAGGAGTTATCTATATGGGAACATGCAAATGTGGGAAAGAGTACGTGGGGAAGACCCGTCGTCCCCTTAAGACACGGATACTGGAGCATGTGGGCTCAATCCGAAACAAACTGGATACTCCAGTGGCTACCCATGCAAATAGGTGTCAACCGGGAGACCCAAAAGCTATCACCTTTATGGGGATAGACCAATTTTCTCCAGGAATTAGACGTGGGGACTGGGACAATGAATTATTGAAAATTGAATCAAGGTGGATTTATACCTTGGGAACATTGAACCCACGGGGTTTAAATGAGGGCTTTGTTTTCAGCCCCTTCATATGAATGCAATAAACCACCACTACCCCCCAGAAGGGATATAAGTATGGAAAAAACTCCCATATATACAGTAATACATCTAATGTAATATATGTTTCACATTAGAGCAGCCGCTCATACCTACATTCATGAATATACAATATGATTAAAATCAAGTACAAACAAAATGATGAAAAAATGACCAAGTGTGTTTTAATATTTTCACTTTATTTAAATTAATTATTTTCTTTCACATGTCACAATCAAATTGATGGACCACAGTGTATTTTAATAGGTAAAAACACCCTAATTTTTATTCATAGTTATTAATAAAGGATTTTAAATTTATCACTATACACTTTGTTGTGAATGAGTGCTATAAGACTGGGTTCTTTTTCTCCAATAGATACCATGTGTAGGGAAACATAGACAGCATAAAAGTTATATCTTAACTAGTGGTGTGCATTTAAGTGAATTTTCACTTTGTACTCCTCATTTTTTTCTGATTCACTTTTCAGTTCACATTATGCACCCATTTTATAATTATGGATTGGATTTGTTAATTTATCATTTATTATTGCAATTAGTATGGTTCAGTTGATCACTCCCTAATCCCCCCCCCCTTCTTTACATTGAATAGAGGTATCTAATATGTATCCCTGCTAAAAACGCTGAGCTGATGGAAGAAATAAAGATTTGAACTGCAAACCTTATTCCTGAGTATTACATTGTCGAAGTTTTTCTAACACAGGTATATTGCAATGTCAAATAAAGAATTCAATAAACTCTGCATTGTACAGTGATTATCACGGGACTTTCTCACAAGTTCCTATACTGTAGGTCTTTAATCTTAAAATTAATTGAGATGGAAAATTAACTATTTGATTTTAATAATTTATTAAAACACACTTTTTTATGTGCAGCTTTGTATAATGCAAATAAATGTAATAAGCCATGTAACTGTTACATACGCTTATAATATATAGTTTCTTTAAATCTGCATGCAATGTCTTGTATATAATATATACCCTGTTCACTTATGTACCTGTATTTGTAACCATGTATTATTTGTCATAACTCTGTGCCCAGGACATAATTGAAAGCGAGAGGTAACTCTCAGTGTATTACTTCCTGGTAAAATATTTTATAAATAAATGTGAAAATTGTCACCACTTGGTACCCTGGCACATTAAAGATAAATACATGGCGTACAATGTGATAATGCAGTTTTAGGAAAGATCCTTTTAAACTCTTGTCTGCTAGTGCAATTTAGTAGAAAGGGAGGAGGGGTATAACATTGGTCTTAAAATGCTTTGAAAAGTAATAATGCATATTAAGACAATTTCTGAAAATCAGTGTAATCTGTTTTAAGATGTATATTATGGCTACTTGAAATAAAAGCAGAAGAATAAATAACTAAATACCAGTAATCCCTCTTCTTATATGGACTGTTGCATTGTACATATAGATTTTTTCATATGAGTGGCTTCTGAGTATACCAACTTTACAAACATAAGCTAAAATTTAGAGGATTTGTTAACTTAAAAAAATGCAAAAATGGATTTCAAATGGCCCTAACTGTATCCATAAAAATGCAGAAAATAGCTTGTACTAACTTTACTTAAAGTCCATACAAACTTTCTAATATAGGCGACTATTAGTGATTAGAATGTTGCTTTGTCAGCAAATATTTGCCTGTGACGTTTTTTGTCAATGTATGGAGAGGGAGGAAGAAGAGATTCCCAAGTGATCTATATACAATATATCCCCTCAAATACACCTTCACATGTGAAGAGATACCTATGCCAAAAATGGGCACACCTGAGATACCTTAGAAGCCTGCGAATAGGAGTCATATCTCAAATGATATCTCTCTCCCTGTCTCCCTTTCTCCCATGATTCACGTCGAATTCGGATATCTAGCAACTATGGCTGAGAAGAGATAGCGATTGGGTGGAATATTGCAGCAGGGAAGCTATCCAGGGGAACAGAAAACATCTTAAGTAGGAAAAAGATCAATACATGCAGAAGGAGATGTGCAGGGGAAACAGGAAGAATTAGGAAAAGCAGGAACAAAAACCTTTCGGTGCTGTGTACAAATGCTTGTAGTTTGGGAAATTAAATCACCTGTGAGCACATTCACATCTCAGACAGGTCTGCAACCGTGCTTTTCATCATTATCTCCTAGCATACAGTGCTTCCACTGCAGCAAGGGACAGTGACACAGAGACAAAATCAAATCTAAAAGTGTACTCCATAATATACTGTATTTAGGGAAGTGGAATAAAAACAGTAAAAAGAAATATACTGAAGCCAGTTTTATACAATTAATGTGCAAGGAAATGTTTTGTACTCACAAGTGCCAGAACTTTTGACAATGTACCTTAATAGTGACGAGGTGACAGGGAAGTATACTTGTCCTCTGAGATACTGTATGCAGCGTTCTCCTCGGATCTGCAGATCTCAGTGCCGCTCCTTTGTACGTCACTTCTTTCTTGCGTCTATCTTGTCTGTCCAGCACCACAAAGCAAGATGAACAAGCCAGGCTCAAATCTCCATGCTGGGTCCAAGAGAAAAGCAAGGCAAAACCTTCTTTTTTGTTTCCCGATCACCTCAGAACTTGCAATATTTCATCCCCCTTCCTAATAAAGCCGTTATTTGCTAGCATCATCGGAAGGGGAAACACGGGTGGGTGGGAGATGACAGAGAGGCTGGGAGAGGCAGTGAGAGGCGTGAAATAAATAATAATAACACAATTATATGCAAATGATTGGATTTGGTCTGCATGGACTTTTTGGCATTGGAGTCTGATAGAAAAAACACTATTAATATTCTAGTGGTCACTCACTACCACTTCTCAGGTATACCCAGCTGTTCACAACCTTTTTTGCTGGAAGAATTTCAAAACTTCCTGAGAGAGGGTTTGTTTAGGTATAACAGGCACGGTGTAGCTAGCGGTCAGGATATTTCGGTATTGTTTAGAGTCAGATTCAGAGAGTTTCAGTTCGTGTGGACTGTTTTATTTTCTTGAATGTCCCCCTTCTATATGAAGTCGCATCACAGCGTGGTCATTTCTTGAATCATGCGCATGTGCATATATTTAATGGGATTCCTGATTTTAATCATCTGAATGTTTTAATAGATAACAGATTATTACAGGTCTACGTCACCAGGTGTAGAGGTTTTCCTCCTTCTGGCTGGATTATTTCGGACCTGTGGGTCTTACCTGGGACCCTTCTTACCCTGTTTCCTCGACTAGACTTCCCTCCTTAGGTTCTGTGTACACCAGTATATTGTGTCTTTTTGTATTTTATTCTGCCTTAGGGAGCAGCTAACTTTTATTCAGGGGATCCTGTTTCAGATTTAAATATGACTTCAGGAAACTCTATTTAACCTCCTCTCCTTCAACCTTACAAAGGCCAGGCAGGCCTATATCGGGACACAAAAATCTATCAGGGTAAAGATCCTGGCTAGACAAGAAACCCGCAATTGCACTCAATGAAGACAACTATACTTTTCCAGGCTTGTAATTTCCCACCATAACCTTCTTTGTTGTTTATATGTTTTATTAAGTTTTAAAAAAATAGCCTTTAATATCGTCTGTTGTGGTCTCAATTGTCAATCTCTTTTCCAGAGAGAAAACAGAAGAAGCCTCAATTTTTCAGTCACTAGGGTCTGGTCTAGACGAGAGAAAACCACTCATGTTACTAATTGCAGAAATGTATAGTGTAGCGATAAGTACCTAAGGTATTACATATCTGGTGACTCTTAGGGGCAGATGCAGTAACTTGCGATATGTGTGTGTCGGCAGCGCGCTTAAATCTCCTGTGTTTGGCGGGAATTTGCCGCTAAATGCAGTAAATAGCGATTGTGAGATACAATGGTGAGTTGCACATGTTGCGAGTTCCTGCAGTGAGTGGCGGGTGACTGCATGTATCCGTATTTCACTTGAATGTGGCGTCAAACTCTGCACATAAATAAAAAAAACCTCCTTCTTGCTTAAAGCATTCAGTTACTCACGGTAGTGACTGTCTTGCTGTTACTGACATTAGCAAACCTTTTACTGCTGTCCCTCATTAGATACTTTTAGAAACATACCTGGTGCAGTGCTACAGTTGTGTCTTCTGTTCTTTGACACGTGAAGAGGTGATACATGTGTGCATGTGTCTTGTGACATTTCATGTACATTTGTGTCTGTGTGTTGGACTCTGTTGCAAAGCTTACAGTACATTTCAGTGAGTTGCTGTGTGTACTGTAACCCGTGCATGCAGCAAGTGGGGGATCACTTCATGCATCTGTATTGAAGGAGAATTTGGCGGCAACTTTTGAACATGAAAAAATCACCTCAGGATAGTTTGACCTTACATTCTGTTACTCACAGCAGTGTGTTTCTTGCTGCTAGTGACATTAGCAAGGCTTTCACAGCGCTGTCCCTCAATAGATAGTTTTAGGAACATACCTGCTTCTTGTCATTCACAAGACAGACACCTTTGGCTAACATTAATAATGTATTTTATTATAAACAACCCATGTAACAGGTTCTGAATGACATGTAATACAATTGAAGCTGCGCTGCCAGCAGCAACAGATCAATGACACAACAATGTCACTAGCAGCTGAAATGTTCGGCTCTCGCCTGCTTGTTGGTGCCGCAGCTTTTTGGCGCTTTTCTCGCAAGGAGTTTCTCCCGCGCACCCCCGAGATCTTACTCGGCATCTACTGCATTCTGCGTGCTGCTTAATATGGCGAAATAGCCATTCTCGCCACCCCGCCAGCGCTTGATTTCCGGCAACAATTGCATATGCCGTTTTTCAGGTAACTCGCACACATACCGCCATCAACTGCATACTACATGCCAATCTCGCAATAAAACAGCCAAATTCAGCCTTCTCGCAAGTTACTGCATCGGCCCCTTAGAATCATAAATGTCCCACAGGGAGCTGATGAGAGTAAAGAAGAAATTACTTCTACCAATAACATGAAAACACACGGAATGCTTATCGCTCTCCAAAAATACCATAACTAGCATAAAATTCCATGGTGCATAGGGTAGGGGAAATGAGGACACAAAAATCTAGTCAGGGTAAAGATCCTGGCTAGACAAGAAACCTGCAATTGCACTCAATGAAGACAACCATAGGTGGGACCAAAATATATTCCCAAACACATATATATAACACCAATATACAAATAAATTGTATAGGATTACATAAATATGCATAACTAAAAACATGAAATCTTAATCTCAAAATCTGCATGCGCGACGCTGAGGTGAATGGAGTCCTGATTCCAGTGCTCCTCACCCGTTGACATTCATAAGTAAAATATAAGCGGCAGATTCAAACGCTCCCCGGCTTATTATACTGCACAGCCTTCCTAAAACTGCAGAGATAGCTTCAGGCAAAGCTGCCCGCACAAAGAGCCAGCCGGTTTCCACTTATTTTAGAAGGAGAGCGGTGCCCCCATCTGATAAGCAGGACAAGATGGAGTCTCCCGCTCAGCCAGCTAGCAAAGACCCTGAAACAGATCCTTTTACAGAGGACGAGGGAGATGAAGAAGTGGTGCGCAGAAAAGACTTGAAAGAATTCTGCTCACAAATGAAGAAGTTTTTCAAGTCTGAGCTATGGGCCCTCAGAAAAGACTTAGATGCCCTGGGAGAGAGAACTGACACTCTCGAAACAAAAGCAGATGAATCAATGGCTGCCATCACCCACACACAAGATCAAATCTCCACTCTAACAGACAGGGTCAAGTTCCTTGAGGACAAAGCAGAAGACGCAGAGAACCACGACCGGAGATGCAAAATTAGACTGCGTGGTGTCCCCGAGAATATCACAGACCCAGAGGATTTCACTCTCAGATGGTTGGAGCACCTCTTTCCGGACAAACCGGAGACAGAGAAAAGGTTGGACCGGTGCCATAGAGCACTCCGGGGGAAACCACAGAGTGGAGACCCCCCCAGGGACATCGTCTCCAGGTTCCATCACTTCCGCACCAAGGAAGAAGTATGCAGAATTGCCCGGGAAGCCAGGTCACTGGAGTTTGAAGGGATTAGGCTCCAGGTATTCCAAGACCTGGCCCCGGCCACCCTTATGAAAAGAAGAGCCCTGGCCTCTACCACACGAGTGCTCCGAGACAATAACATTAAATATCGATGGTTGTTCCCGTGTGCCCTTCTCTCCATCAAAAACGGAGTTGCTCATACACTAAGGAAACCTGAAGACGGAGAGGGCTTCCTAACTAAACTGGGTATCACCGGAGCCACCCGAAGCATGCCAGGTTCCCAACCATCAAGCCAACCATCCGCCTCTAACAGCACCCCTGGCCCCTTGTGGAACAAAGTGGGAGCAAACAAAACAAAAAACAACACGGCTCTTGAGACATCAGCTCTGATTGAACCCGTTCCTCATGATTCTGAGCTTTACCTAAGCTCGGTAGGAGCTGCAACGTATCCCTACTCATATACCAATCCCCGCTAGTATCTGGATTTACCCCGACCTCAGGATCACGATCCCTGCCTGGAGCTGATCCGCACACCACCTCAGAACGGCAGCCATCTTACCTCGACCCTTCCTGGAGCGGAGCGGGAGCTGCAATGAAGATGGTGCGAATCTGGATACGACGTCGTCATCACGCTGCCCCCTCTCGCGAGATCCGGCTATCCTAGCTATCCGGCGCCACCACCAAGATGGCCACCGATGATGTCGTCAAAGCCCCGGATCCAGGAGGAGCCCGAGACGGAAGGAGGAAGTCGGATGAGCTGACCGGAGGCACACCAGCCCTCCGTGACACACCACAATAGAGAGCCACAACACAGTGGCATTCTCTCCAGTAACCACCCCACTAATGCACTACAATACACTACACACACTAATAAACTAATAATCTAATAAACTAACACAATTCACGGGTTCGAGTGGATACATATGTATGTATGTATATATGTGTGTATCTTCATGTACGTGCATGTGTATGTCTGTATATACCTGTATGTGTGAAAGTGTGTGTGTATGTATATGCTGGAGTATATGTCATATAATATATGCATAAAATGATAGACTGTGATTTATGATATAACATGATGCAATGCTCTGTGCACGTATATATATATATATATATATATATATATATATAAATGGGCTGGTACACGTGTTGTACATTTACATGTATATACTGTAGGCATGGGTAGTATGGTGTGGGGTGACATAGTACAGTATAATGTTGTATATGATGGGGTATGTACGGAGTATATATAGATACTACGCCACACGGTGGGAAGTATATAGAAGTATATAGATAGAATATATGTAAGAGTTATATAAGTTATATATGCAGGGAGGAGTTAAATTAAAGCCTTTAAATTAATTAATTAAATTCTTATTTTTAAATCATTGGCTTAGTTACATGGTTACATGTCACTTTATTACATATTATTTTACTAACTGTCTTTTCTCTATCTAAGTATGATTTATTTATTTATATACTATGTTTATATTTAGCCATATTTAGGCCCCCCAGGTAGTAGAATATAATCTTAACCCCATTGGTGTATTAATCATACAATACTCACACATTGTATCTGTCTGTATCCACTATATATACATATAATTTCTATGTGGGTATGTATTCCGTATATGTCCTGTCTAGGTCAGTTTACAACATCCTCTAACACCTGCTGACACCCTAACACTCACCAACACGTCTACAGACATAGAATGCCATAGTGGTCCCGTACCACTGACACACAGCTGTATTATCTCCAAGGCTTGAATGAAAAGAAACACACAATTCAGCCACTATCCATTTGTGCTGGTCCTAATGGAATTTGGTTTAGGGAGATCTCCTATCTCTTTGGGCTATTAACACATGGCAACACTAAACAATACCACCCATTAAAGTACTTTAAGAACAGCCAGTATATCTCTACAACAGGCTCGCTAATATCTCTTTATTTAGCTCGAACTGTGGTTTGCTGAATCTCTACATTGACTCTGACTCTGATCTGGCTCCAATATAAGAATGGGGCATTCAGCTTTTGCCTGGCAGGGAGAAGGGCGGGGGGGGGCACTAATTATTTGACTGTTCCACAGTTTGTAATGGTTTATCATCAAGAGTTTACCATATTTTTAAGGGTTTCAATATTTATAACCCCAAATCTCAACCCAAAACTTAAAAAGTAAATGATTTACCTTCCATAGAGATTATTGTTAAATAGGCTTTATTCACATATAGCAGATAACACTATTTAATGTTTGCAGATATCCCCCCACGTTCGCTCCTATATATATCTGTATGCATCGTTGTAAGTATTTGTGGTACAGGATAGCCGAAACTTACACATAGTATACGATTGGTTGGTACCTTAATAGATTATTACAGATAATTCGATAATATTCCCAAATTATATAAATTGTTGTTATGCAGGGTTAACGTTAAATAATTCTAGGGGGGAGGGACTTCCGGTGACGTCACCGCGGATGGAAGCTTGAGGAGAGAGCTCCGGAGACCTCCACTGAATAAACGAGCTAAATAGCCCCGATCGAGCGATCGCACCCCCAGAAACCACATAAACAGCCAGGGGAAAGCATACAGCATGAGCAGCAAGAGCAAAAAAGCAGCCCAACAGTCCGTTTCGAGATATTTGACCCCGAATCAGAGAACCGCAGGGAGCAGTGAGACCTCCCAAGATGGCGGCTTGACCAGCACGCGGGAAGGCCCCAGAGGAACACAAGATGAAGAAATGGCAACCATTGAAATAAACAAGGAGTACTTGGAAAACCTCTTCTCTAGAATGAGGAAAGAGTTCCAGGAAGATTTGGCCAAAGCGGTTAATACCTTAAGGACTGATATGAACCTACTAGCGGCCAAAACGGATACCCTGAACAATAAAGTGGAAGCCCTAGAACAGGCCCAATCCTCTGCGGAGGAAGAAATCAATCTCTTGCACTGGGAAATAAGGGGGCTTAAGAAAAGTGCCGAGGACCAGGAAAACCATGATCGGAGACAGAACCTAAGGCTAAGGTATGTCCCAGAATCGGTTCAACCTGACCAATTACGAACATACCTGACAGATCTATTTGCCCACCTAGTACCAGACTTACCTCTTGATAAAATGGAGATGGACAGAGCCCACAGAGCCCCGGGACCCAAGTCAACGGACCCCAGGAGGGCCAGGGACGTCCTGATCAGGTTCCACTACTACTCCACGAAGGAGAGAATACTAACGGCTAGTAGGGAGAAATGAGCCCTACAATTGCCACCCAGCGGAATCAGGTCGGAGAGGAGTGAGAGGCGCGACTCAGAAATTGACCCTGTCCTGCGGAGTCTACATGCCTGCGCCCTCCGTTGCCCCCCGCACCCCCCCTGAAAGTATGGAGGATGTTACTCCTCCGTCCACCCTCCCCGGCGAGTCTACCCTTACCTGCCGCATGACAAGAGCGCCTTCCCTCAGAGCTTCGGCGTCTGCCACCTTCTACCGCCCGGACCAATGAGAAGAATCCCAAGATGAGAGCACGAAGCAACGTGATGGAGTCTCGACACCGGCGGGGGCCACGGAATCGATGATGGAACACGGGGGGGGCTTTGCTGTGTGGGGGGGGGGGCGATCGGCTGGGGGAGAGGTGAGTCGCCCCTCTTCCCCCCACCCCCCCCCCCCTCCCAGCGAGCTTACGGTTGAGCCTGCGGATACTGCCACGGTGGGCTTGGACGTGATCTTTGGAGGGTAAAGGCAAGACCAAAAGAATGACACTTGTGGACTCAAGTTATACAAAACGTTATACTATAGGTAACACATAATAGATAGGAGTTGTAAGTGCCTCCCCTTAGT
Organism: Ascaphus truei; assembly: GCF_040206685.1. Lineage (NCBI taxonomy): Eukaryota > Metazoa > Chordata > Amphibia > Anura > Ascaphidae > Ascaphus > Ascaphus truei. The sequence continues at coordinate 81,962,944 of NC_134489.1, read as the reverse complement.
AATCTATAGCTCAACACGTTTATTTCAACTAGTTAAAATACCTCCCAAAGTTTTTTGTACCCTTAAGGATATGGCAGGTCCAATCAAAGTAACAGACACTCAGTATATAGAGAATTAGCTGAAAATGGTAGAACAGCGCCATCTAGCACCACAATTAATGAGTGACTAACAAAGTCAAAGAGTTCCTATAATGCCAAGCTGTGGAATTGTGATACCTCTAAGTGGGGGATCCCAGAAGAGGTCTTGGTTTTCAGCATAGAGTTGAAAGGCTTTAAATATAAACCAATATGGCAATAACCGGATAGACGCTCCCACCCCACCACCCTTTCCCCTCCATCCCCTCCCCCTCCACCCCCCCCCCCTTCCTCTACCCTCCACCACCTCCCCTCCACCACCCCCCCCACCCTCCCCCACCCTCTCCCCTCCACCCCCCACCCTCTCCCCTCCACCCCCTCTCCCTCCCTCCCCCTCCCACCCCCACTGATAAACATCCCATCTTTTCGGCCAAACAGAGGTACATACATTATATAAGTAAGAGGAAATAGGGAAATCAGATAGGAAATTCAAAATGTTCAACCCTGAAGTTATATGGTTAAATAAGTTTTGTGTGATTTAATATGATTGGGTTCACTGTCCTTTGAAGGAGGGCTCTTCGACCTCCCTGATGGCTTTCAGGAAGTGGTGCTCGGGGAAGTCTCCCAGAGGCAATATGCCCACTACCCTCATCCTTAGGGAGATGAGGGTCCCCAAAACTGGGCTCTCGGACAGCCCACTTTCTTCTCTTTTTCCATCTTTCTCTCATCTTCTCTTTTCTTCACCCTCATCCCAGCCTCTCCATGTCCCCGCAACCACCCCTGTCCACAAAGGGAAAACAAGAAGTTTTCACAGAACCATCTCCCGCATACACCAGATATTGTTTGCAAAAAAGTCTAAGACAAAAATAAGCATAAACTTGTCCTCTTGTCCTACATACCCAGCAGGGACAAACACAGGCGCAGACGAACAGGACATCCAGAAACCAAGACTCCGCAAAAACACCACTGAGACAGCATAACAAGGTATGACTGCAGAGACTCCCACCACCTTGAGAAAGTGGAGGGAAAGACAGACTCCCTGGGACACCATTCAGGTAACTATGGCCCTTAATACAACACTCAAATTAGTATCTCTAAATGTTAGAGGATTAAATTCGGTAATTAAAAGAAAGCTTGCTCTACAGGAGCTTAAAAAAATGAAAGGAGATTGTGGCAGGACGACCTGTAGCTGAGGTCAGAGAACAGTCCACACGTGTAGTTTCAGGATAATGAAAAACGTTCAGTGGCTTTATTTCTCCACAACATAACATAACATGTGGGTACACTGTCCCTTTAACCAAAATAAAACCTGCTCCACATTGGGAGATCTGACTAACACACCAGGCCTATCTATCAGGCTGGCTGGCTAAACCATTACCAAACCATAAGTGTACTTTAAGCAGTCAGAAAAACAAAGGAACAATCCTTACCTTTGTTGAAGTAGTGACTTTGGTGCAATCCCTCTGGCTAACAGCTCACATAGCAGTGTTCTCTGGTCTAAGGCAGCCAGCTACAACCAGTAACAACATCCTTTTATACCTTGCTGGCTATCAGGTGTCAGCTTACATCCTGATTGGATGACCCAATTGCCTCGGACCCGGATGACACAATTGCCTCAGACCCGGGACGGGCGTCTTTGCGGGAGTTTGTACCAGGAACCCTCCGAGATGGGAAAGGGTCTTCCGATCGGGTTGACTGGATCTCCCGAGCTGGCGGGTTGTAGACCCCTCGATTGTCTGTTCTCCTGCCTCTGGCATCACCGAAAGCATCTGGTGTTTGCACGGACCGTTCCCAGCTATCCTGTTGGGTGTCGTCACCAAGGAAGTTTTCCACCAAGCGGACCGCTGAATCCAGGGAAAATGCAGTGTGTCTTTTTACCCAGGAACGGGAGGAGGGGGGCAGTATCTGTATGAACTGCTCGAGCACAAACTGTTCAAGGATCTCTGCCTTGGTATGCTTCTCCGGTTGTATCCACCTGGTACATAAGTCTACTAAGCGGTGGGCTACGACCCGGGGTCGGTCTCTGTTTGCATATTTGACTGTCCGAAACCGCTGTCGGTAGGTCTCTGGAGTGAGGCCTAGGCGATCCAGAATAGCAGCCTTTAGTTGCTGATAGTCCATGGCCTCATCTGCTGGAAGAGCCTGGTAGGCTGCCTGAGCTTCTCCTATGAGGAGTGGAGCCAGAGTCGTTACCCAGCGATCAACTGTCCAGCCGTGGGCCGTGGCTACCCTTTCAAAAGTGAGGAGAAATGCCTCTGGGTCTTCGGTTGGCCTCATTTTAGGCAGCATCACCGGTGGGTTATTTGGAATCTCTGGCCTGCCTGGGGCTGGGCCTTTGGCCAGCAGTTGGAGTAGCTTTTCCTCTGGCCGGGCCTGTTGCTCATCTTGCTGGGCTTGTCGCTCAGCTTGCTGAGCTTGATGTTCAGCTTGCTTCTCTGCTACCTGGAGCTGTTGCTCAAGGAACTGAGAAAAAATTTTCTCCATTTTTTTTTTGTGTGGCCCTTCAGATACAGGGGCCGTCCGATTTCCCACTTCTGACACCACCTGTGGCAGGACGACCTGTAGCCGAGGTCAGAGAACAGTCCACACGTGTAGTTTCAGGATAATGAAAAACGTTCAGTGGCTTTATTTCTCCACAACATAACATAACATGTGGGTACACTGTCCCTTTAACCAAAATAAAACCTGCTCCACATTGGGAGATCTGACTAACACACCAGGCCTATCTATCAGGCTGCATGGCTAAACCATTACCAAACCATAAGTGTACTTTAAGCAGTCAGAAAAACAAAGGAACAATCCTTACTTTTGTTGAAGTAGTGACTTTGGTGCAATCCCTCTGGCTAACAGCTCATATAGCAGTGTTCTCTGGTCTAAGGCAGCCAGCTACAACCAGTAACAACATCCTTTTATACCTTGCTGGCTATCAGGTGTCAGCTTACATACTGATTATCTAGCTTCCTCCTGAGTTAACCTTCAGAGTGCTGGATGAAGCACTCAGACATATGTTTCCCAGGCTTAACTGATAGGTGTTGACTTCACCCTGTCACATACCTCCCCTGTTTGTGTGTGGCTAGGGTCCCACACGGCTGAAGCCTGACCCTCCACTCCTTCTCTTGACAAAAAATCAGCATTTCCATGGTCCTTTCCAGGTCTATGCTGTATGTCAAAAGAGAAGGGTTGGAGGGCCATATACCACCTGGTCAACCTTGAGTTTGTGTCCTTCATGGTGTTTAACCACTTCAAGGGCGCATGGTCAGTGACCAGGGTGAAGTGTACTCCGGCGACATAATGTCTCAAGGCCTCAATTGCCCATTTTACAGCGAGGCACTCCTTCTTAATGACGGAATACCTCACTTCCCTTGGTAACAGCTTCCGGCTGATGAACAGTATGGGGTGTTCAACACCATCAAATTGCTGGGACAGGACAGCTCCCAGTCCTACCTCTGAGGCATCCGTCTGGATGATGAAGGGCTCTTTAAAATCTGGGCTCCGAAGAGCGGGGCCCTCTGACAGGCACTTTTTAGCATGTCAAAGGCGTCTTGGCACTCCCAAGACCATTTAACTTGGGTCGGGGCACTCTTTTTTGTCAGACCTGTTAGGGGTGCAGAAATTTCTGAAAAATTGGGGATAAACCGCCTGTAATACCCTGCTAACCCCAAAAGGGAGCGGACCTGTGTCTTTGTCTGTGGGGTGGGGACTTCCTTTATGGCAGCCACCTTGCTAGCTAGTGGCCTTACTATCCCTCCCCCAACGGCATAGCCAAAGTATTTTGTAGTGGATTTGCCCAGGGCACATTTTTTTGGATTTGCAGTGAGCCCTGTTTCTCTTAAGGACATTAGGACTGCCCTTAACCTTTTTATATGAGACTGCCAGTGTCTGCTATAGATGACAATGTCATCCAAGTAGGCCGTGGCATATGTCCTATGGGGTCATAGTACCTTGTCCATTAACCTTTGGAACGTGGCTGGAGACCCATGTAACCCAAATGGCATAGTGACGAATTGATGTAAACCGAGAGAGGGGTGGCGAAGGCAGTTTTGCATTTGGATTCTTCCGCTAGAGGTATCTGCCAATATCCTTTCATGAGATCTAGGGTGGAGATATACTCTGCTTTACCAAGAGAGTCACGTAATTCATCCACCCTAGGCATTGGGTATGCATCGAATCTGGATACAGCATTTACCTTTCGTGGATCCACGCAAAACCTCACCTTCCCATCTGGTTTAGGGACCAACACTATAGGACTACACCATTCGCTGTGGGACTCCTCGATCACGCCCAATTCCAACATGTCTATTATCTTCCTCTCTACCAGGTCTTTTCGGCCCTCTGGCAATCTATAGGGACGGGACCGTACTTTTACGCCAGGTTCTGTCTCAATCCTATGGGACACTAAATCAGTCTGCCCTGGCAGCTCAGAAAAAATATCTGGGAACTGGTCACATAATTCTAGTAGGTCTGACCTTTGTTCCGTTCTTAACTGCCCTCCCATGGGAACCTGATGGTCATTGTACGCAATACCCTTTGGAGGCTGTGGACCCAAATCCGTCTCTCCTTCCCCAGGGTGGATCAACAGCGATCTCATCGTTTTCCAGGGTTTCAGGAGGTTTACGTGGTAGATTTGTTTACCCTTCCTGGACCCTGGTTGAGAGATCTCATAGTTCACCTCCCCGGTGCGGCGGAGTTCTTGGAAAGGACCTGCCACTTTGCAAGGAGTTGACTCTCTGATGTCGGTAGTTTTAGCATCACTTGGTCCCCAGGTTGGAAGACCCTCAAGCGGGCATTTTGGTTGTACTGCCTCTCTTGACGTTCTTGAGCAGATTTGAGGTTTTCCTTAGCAAACCGACCTATCATGTCTAGGCGGTTTCTAAGGTCTATGACATACTGAAGGGTATTCTTGGAGGGGGAGGGCTCCTCCTCCCAGGATTCCTTCACTAGGTCAAGAATACCACGAGGTTGGCGTCCATATAGGAGCTCAAACGGGGAGAAGCCTGTGGATGATTGGGGAACTTCTCGTACCGCAAACAATAGGAAAGGGAGAAGTTTATCCCAAGCTCGCTTTTCAGTGTCCACAAACTTCCTAAGCATGGTTTTTAAAGTACGGTTAAACCTCTCTACCAATCCATCAGTCTGAGGATGGTAGACTGAGGTCCGGACGGATTTTACCTCCAATAACTTCAGGACATCCTGCATTAACTTTGCCATGAAATTTGTTCCCTTGTCAGTTAACATTACTTGGGGAAGTCCTACCCTAGAGAACAGTTCTAACAGCTTGTGAGCAACCTGTTTAGCAGTGGCTGATCTCAGCGGGAAGGCCTCAGGATATCTGGTGGCATAATCTACAACAACGAGTATAAATTTATGTCCCTGAGGATTCTAAAGGTCCGACCAGATCTACCCCAATTCTCTCGAATGGGATGGCTACCAAGGGCAGAGGGACCAAGGGAGCCGGCTTCTGTCCTTTTTGGCTAGTTAACTGGCATTCAGGACATGTCTCACATAGTTTCATGATGTCACCATGTATGCCTGGCCAGTAAAACCGTAATGAGATGCGGTCCGTGATCTTATCCCTGCCCAAATGACCACCCCATGGGAGAGTATGGGCTAGGGTGAACACTGTGTTAATAAACCCTTTAGGGAATAGCATCTGTCAAATGACCTCCCCTGTTTGTGTAACCTTATTCACACGATATAGGATGTCATTCAATAGTTCAAAATGTGGAAACACTCTTGCACCTTGTTCATCTATTATCTTGTTGTTGACCTGTACCACCTTCTCATATTGTCTAGCCAGAGCTGGGTCTTCCCTCTGCCTCTGACAGAAGTCAGGATGATCCAGGTCTGGCAAAATTCCTGTATCTATCGGTTCCCCACCCTGGTCAACTCCGGCCATGACCTGCTGTCCTTTGGGCTGAATAATGTTACCAAGATTCCCAGGCTTTCTTAACCAGTCCTCTTTTTCCGCACGTCTCTGTTTCCGTGTCTTTGGGACGTGATGTCTACGGGGAAAAATCTCTGGGGAAAAAGGAAACAAGTCTCTGGGCTTTTCCGGTACCAGAGAAGTAGGCTCCGTAGAAGTAGGGGCCAACAATGTTTCGTAGTAGGGCCAGTCTCGGCCAAGTAGAACAGGAGCAGATAGCCAGGGAGCAACTCCCACTAGCAGGCTAGCTTCTTGATCCTTGATACGCTGTAGAATGTTCGCCGTCGGGTATCTCTTTGTATCCCCATGGATACACTCGATATTCCACGTAGAGTCATAGGATAGTCTGTTGCTTGGAATTAGGCCCTCTAGGATCAGGGTTTTTCCAGATCCCGAGTCCAGCATGGCTTTTACTATTTTCCCCTCCAGAGATGCTGGGACTAACCACGGATTGTGGTCCCCTCGGAGAGAAGCTGTGGCAGTGGTTCTGCCATATGAACAGTCCATTTCATCATCTCCGGAGTCCGCAAACTTGGTTGTCAGCGGAAGCTCTCGACAGGGTTCGGTGTTTGGACCTCTCCGTTGTTGGATGGGATCCTCCCTTCTGGTTCTCGGGGAATACTGTGGGTGGCGGCCTCCCTTGGATGACCCAATTGCTTCAGACCCGGGACGGGCGTCTCTGTGGGAGTTTGTACCAGGAACCCTGCGAGATGGGAAAGGGTCTTCCGATCGGGTTGACTGGATCTCCCGAGCTGGCGGGTTGTAGACCCCTCGATTGTCTGTTCTCCTGCCTCTGGCATCACCGAAAGCATCTGGTGTTTGCACGGACCGTTCCCAGCTTTCCTGTTGGGTGTCGTCACCAAGGAAGTTTTCCACCAAGTGGACCGCTGAATCCAGGGAAAATGCAGTGTGTCTTTTTACCCAGGAACGGGAGGAGGGGGGCAGTATCTGTATGAACTGCTCGAGCACAAACTGTTCAATGATCTCTGCCTTGGTATGCTTCTCCGGTTGTATCCACCTGGTACATAAGTCTACTAAGCGGTGGGCTACGACCCGGGGTCGGTCTCTGTTTGCATATTTGACTGTCCGAAACCGCTGTCGGTAGGTCTCTGGAGTGAGGCCTAGACGATCCAGAATAGCAGCCTTTAGTTGCTGATAGTCCATGGCCTCATCTGCTGGAAGAGCCTGGTAGGCTGCCTGAGCTTCTCCTATGAGGAGTGGAGCCAGAGTCGTTACCCAGCGATCAACTGTCCAGCCGTGGGCCGTGGCTACCCTTTCAAAAGTGAGGAGAAATGCCTCTGGGTCTTCGGTTGGCCTCATTTTAGGCAGCATCACCGGTGGGTTATTTGGAATCTCTGGCCTGCCTGGGGCTGGGCCTTTGGCCAGCAGTTGGAGTAGCTTTTCCTCTGGCTGGGCCTGTTGCTCATCTTGCTGGGCTTGTCGCTCAGCTTGCTGAGCTTGATGTTCAGCTTGCTTCTCTGCTACCTGGAGCTGTTGCTCAAGGAACTGAGAAAAAAATTTCTCCATTTTTTTTTTGTGTGGCCCTTCAGATACAGGGGCCGTCCGATTTCCCACTTCTGACACCACCTGTGGCAGGACGACCTGTAGCCGAGGTCAGAGAACAGTCCACACGTGTAGTTTCAGGATAATGAAAAACGTTCAGTGGCTTTATTTCTCCACAACATAACATAACATGTGGGTACACTGTCCCTTTAACCAAAATAAAACCTGCTCCACATTGGGAGATCTGACTAACACACCAGGCCTATCTATCAGGCTGGCTGGCTAAACCATTACCAAACCATAAGTGTACTTTAAGCAGTCAGAAAAACAAAGGAACAATCCTTACTTTGGTTGAAGTAGTGACTTTGGTGCAATCCCTCTGGCTAACAGCTCACATAGCAGTGTTCTCTGGTATAAGGCAGCCAGCTACTACCAGTAACAACATCCTTTTATACCTTGCTGGCTATCAGGTGTCAGCTTACATCCTGATTATCTAGCTTCCTCCTGAGTTAACCTTCTGAGTGCTGGATGAAGCACTCAGACATATGTTTCCCAGGCATAACTGATAGGGGTTGACTTCACCCTGTCACAGAGATATACTGTTTCTGCAGGAAACTCACTTTAATACGACATCACCCCCCAATACTTTTCAGAGATTTTACCCCCAGACTTATTATGCGTCTGTAAGGAATCGGGGGCCACGTCCCATGCGGCGTGACCCCTCCTTACCCACTACCAGTACTGCAGCGGCTGCTGTCCCTGCCCCCCGTCGCTACCCATGCCGCCACCCAGTGCATACATTGAACGCTGCCGTCGCCATCTTGGATTCTGGCACTGGTGTTACAGACTCTCAGCTGTGCTCCACTACTTCCTGGTTTCTCAGCCACTCACGAGCAGCTCCTCGACACGCCTCTGCCATGCCCCTCGTCCGGATTGGTCACTGTCGCTTTAAATATCCTGCTTTGCCTTCACTTCCTTGCTCTGCATAGCTCCTTGCTACCTGTGTTGCCTGGAACCTGTGTCGTGCTCTCTTGTGTTTATTCCCTAAAGCTATTGACCCGGCTCGTCTGAAAACCCCCTCTGGCCCCTGAACTCGGCTTTCCTACAGACTACTCTAACCTCTAAGACCCCCGGACTCTGCTACGGATTTTTACTACGGAACCTTCTATACCCTCGGACTCGGCAAGTACTTGACCATTCTTTATCTACTTCCAGGCCTGGCCACGCTACTATGCCACATCCCGGACACGCCCCCTCTGCTGTCGGTGCGTATACTCTACATCCCACCTCAGTACAGGGGACTGGTCTGGTCTGCGGGCTGCACAGCGTGACATTATGCAGAGCCTAAATGCAGACCTGGCTGAGGTGGGGGAGCTTACTACGTCCCTTAAACAATGCATCCTGTCTTTTGGAAAGCAGATTACCAATTTGATTCAACAACTATCCACTCTCTCACTACAGTCCACTCCGCCACCAGCAGCAGTCGCACCTTTAAGAATCCATACGCCTAAAGCATATGCGGGTGACCCACTCGCCTGTCGAGGGTTTTTGAACCAGTGTGAAATTCAATTTGAAATATCTTCAAGCCTCTTTCCTAATGGACGCACCAAGGTAGCCTATGTTTACTCTCTCTTAACAGGGGATGCTTTGGCCTGGGCTTCTCCCATCTGGGAGCTGCGTCCGGAGACCACGTCGAATTACCAGATTTTCCACCAAGAATTTCAGCAGGTATTTGATATTCCTGTTCGCAAAGATACTGCTGCCTCTTCTTTAGTTCATTTTTCTCAGGGTCGTAGGTCCGTAGCCAAATATGCACTGGAATTCCGGACCGTCGCAGCAGAGACTAGTTGGAACGAAGAAGCACTTATTGCTGTATTTTGGCAAGGTTTGTCCGAATCTGTAAAAGATGAACTTGCAGTCCAGCCCTGACCCCAAGCATTGGAGGATTTGATCGCACTGTGCATACGCGTGGATCTGCGCCTCCAGGAGCGACGTCACGAACGCCAACGTCCCAGGTTCGTGCCTACTGACTCTCCTTATCCTAGGCCTCCTCCGACTTTTCGCCCTCTTCCTAATGCTATAGAACCCATGCAGATCGTCAGTCAGCGGATCCATACTCTCGACAGGACGGCCGAGAGGGTTCGCCGCCAGAATGAGGGCCTATGCTATTATTGTGGATCACCAGATCATGTGGTACGTTTTTGTCTTTTGAGGCCCACGGAACAAACGGGACTAGCCACGCAAGAGGGACTTACCCTCGGATCAATTTCTTCTCACTCCCCCTCTAAAGAGGAACTCCCTAAGAGGATTATGCTCCCAGTTTCGCTTGAAGGCCCGAATTTTCGTGTAACTACTGCTGCTTTTCTCGATTTAGGCTCCGGTGGTAATTTTGTGGACCAAGAGTTTGCCACTCGTAACAAGATTTCTCTTATCTCCAAGAAAGCACCAATTGGACTCGAAGCTATTGATGGACGTCCTTTGCAACCTGCTTTTATCACGTTAGAGACCCTCCCTCTCACTTTATCTGCCGGTTCTCACACCGAGATTATCTCGTTTGACGTAATACGCTCTCCTGATGTTTCAGTTATCCTAGGGTTACCGTGGTTACAGCATCACAACCCACGCATAGATTGGAGGGACTGCAAACCGATTCAATGGGAGCCAGAGTCAGACACCTCATCCTCGCCAGTCATAGCTCCTGCCACAGTTATCGCTGGAATGGAAAAGCCTTCTGATAGCAACTCCACTCTTCCCGAAGTATATGCTGATTTCATCGATGTTTTCAGTAAGTCTCAGTCAGAGGTCCTGCCTCCTCATAGACCCTATGATTGTCCCATTGATCTGGTCCCTGGTGCCGTCCTGCCAAAGTCTAAGTCCTACCCCTTGTCTTTCCCAGAGACTGAAGCCATGGCAACCTACATCAAAGAGAATCTTGAGAAGGGATTCATTCGCAACTCTTCGTCTCCTGCCGGTGCCGGTTTCTTTTTTGTGAAGAAAAAGGATGGATCCCTGAGACCATGCATTGACTACCGGGGCCTCAATCTCATTACTGTCAAAAACCGGTATCCCCTGCCTCTGATTTCGGAACTGTTTGATAGGCTTCAAGGGGCCAATATTTTTTCCAAGCTAGACCTCCGAGGAGCCTACATCCTCATACGTATTCGAAAAGGCGATGAATGGAAAACCCCCTTCAATACAAGAAGCGGACACTACGAGTATCTCGTGATGCCATTTGGTTTATGCAATGCTCCTGCTGTCTTTCAGGATTTTATGAATGATGTCTTCCGTTATGTCCTCAATTCCTTCGTTATTATTTACCTTGACGATATTCTAATTTTTTCTGGGAATCTTCAAGATCATGTCCAACATACTAGACTTGTCCTCTCTCGTCTCCGTGTCAGTAATCTCTACGCAAAGCTCGAGAAATGCCTTTTTCATCAATCTTCTACCTCCTTCTTAGGCTATATCATTTCGGATAAAGGATTTTCAATGGACCCAGAAAAACTTAAGGCTGTTTTGGATTGGCCCCTGCCCAATTCTCTTAAGGCCATTCAACGTTTTTTGGGCTTTTCCAATTACTATAGGAAATTCATCCGGAATTTTTCTACCACTGTGGCTCCCATCACTGCGCTTACTAAGAAGGGAGTCGACCAATCTGTGTGGCCTCCGGAGGCCGTCTCCGCCTTTGAAACCTTGAAGCAAGCTATTGTTTCGGCACCCATCCTTCGTCATCCTGATACTAATTTTCTGTTTACGTTAGAAGTGGACGCCTCTGATTGTGGTGCGGGTGCCATTCTCTCCCAGAGACTCTCCCCTCAAGATAAATTGCACCCATGTGGATTTTTTTCGAAAAAGTTCTCCCCTGCTGAAAAGAACTATGATGTCGGCAATAGAGAACTCCTGGACATCAAGATGGCTTTACAGGAGTGGCGACACCTCCTGGAAGGCTCCCGCGAACCAATTGCTATTTTGACAGATCATAATAATCTTCTCTATATCGAGAGTACACGTCGTCTAGGATCTCGTCAAGTCCGCTGGGCACTTTTTTTTTCAAGATTTAATTATACTCTATCGTACATCCCCGGCACGAAGAACATAAAAGCTGATGCCTTGTCCAGACAATTTTCCCCTGAGGAAAAATTCGAAGAAATCACAGAAACAAGTGTACCTTCAAAATGCATAGTCTCCGCCAACTCTTTTGATATTCTTGAAAAGATCGTAGAAGCCCAGTCACAGATTCCGAGTGGTCTAGAGGTACCGGAAGGAACTCTTTATGCCGCCCCCAAGTTTCGTCAAAAGATCTTGGAATGGGGTCACTCCGTCCGGTCAGCCGGCCATCCCGGCTTTAAGAGAACCTTGGATCTCATTAAGCGCACCTTTTGGTGGCCTAATATGGCAAAACTCATTCACGAATTTACACGCGCTTGTCCAGTTTGTGCGCAGAACAAGACTCTTCATCAAAAGCCTTCCGGGTTACTCATGCCTCTTCCAGTACCTGATCGTCCATGGTCACATATTTCAATGGATTTTATTGTGGATCTTCCGCCCTCCAGAGGTATGACTACCATTTTGGTCATAGTAGACCGATTTTCGAAACAGGCCCATTTTGTTCCCCTCAAGGGTCTTCCCTCCTCTCCAACCCTGGCAGATATTTTTACCAAAGAAGTGTTTCGTATCCACGGGATCCCTACGTCCATAGTTTCTGACCGAGGATCGCAATTCATATCAAGGTTTTGGCGTGCTTTCTCCAAGAGGCTTGGTATGGCCTTATCCTTCTCTTCAGGCTATCATCCCCAAACTAATGGGAAAACTGAGAGACTTAATCAAAGCCTTGAACAGTATCTACGATGCTTTATTTCTGATACCCAATATAATTGGGTTGATCTGTTACCATGGGCGGAATTTGCATCCAATTCTCTCCGTAATGAATCTACGCAAGAATCTCCGTTTTTCGTGAATTACGGCTTTCATCCAAGTCGGCTTCCAATCTCCAACACTCCCTCAGGAGTGCCAGCAGCCGATGAATGGGTAACCACGCTACAGAACTCTTGGATCAAGATCCAATCCGCACTCCTTAGGGCAGCTCAGAGGTTCAAATCTCAAGCAGATCGACGTCGTCAACAGGCTCCCAATTACAAACCAGGGGACCGTGTCTGGCTTTCAGCAAAGAATATAAGACTGAAGACTCCTACCCTGAAATTGGCGCCTAGGTTTTTGGGACCTTTCTTGATTCAGGAACAAGTCAATCCTGTCACGTTCCGCTTACAGTTGCCTCCATCAATGAACATTCCCAATGCGTTCCATGTATCCCTGCTCAAGCCTTTCGTTCAGAACAATCGCTTCCCTGCAAAAGCCCGTAGACCCAATCCTGTTATGGTCCAAGGACACTCTGAATTTGAGGTACAGTCCATTGTGGATTCCCGTATATCCAGGGGTAAAGTACAGTTCCTTGTACATTGGAAGGGCTATGGTCCTGAAGAGCGTTCCTGGATATCAAGGGAAGACATTCATGCTCCAGCTCTACTCAATCGCTTCCACAAGAAGTTTCCACAGAAGCCTTGGATGGATCGTCCTGAGGTCGATCCTGAAGGGGGGGTACTGTAAGGAATCGGGGGCCATGTCCCTTGCAGCGTGACCCCTCCTTACCCACTACCAGTACTGCAGCGGCTGCTGTCCCTGCCCCCCGTCGCTACCCATGCTGCCACCCAGTGCATACCTTGAACGCTGCCGTCGCCATCTTGGATTCTGGCACTGGTGTTACAGACTCTCAGCTGTTCTCCACTACTTCCTGGTCTCTCAGCCACTCACGAGCAGCTCCTTGACACGCCTCCGCCATGCACCTCGTCCGGATTGGTCACTGTCGCTTTAAATATCCTGCTTTGCCTTCACTTCCTTGCTCTGCATAGCTCCTTGCTACCTGTGTTGCCTGGAACCTGTGTCGTGCTCTCTTGTTTTTATTCCCTACAGCTATTGACCCGGCTCGTCTGAAAACCCCCTCTGGCTCCTGAACTCGGCTCTCCTACAGACTACTCTAACCTCTAAGACCCCTGGACTCTGCTACGGATTTTTGCTACGGAACTTTCTATATCCTCGGACTAGGCAAGTACTTGACCATTCTTTATCTACTTCCAGTCCTGGCCACGCTACTACGCCACATCTCGGACACGCCCCCTCTGCTGTCGGTGCGTATACTCTACATCCGACCTCAGTACAGTGGACTGGTTTGGTCTGCGGGCTGCACAGCGTGACAGCGCCTTGCTCCACCAAAAAAAGAGGAGTGGCCATCCAATTCAAACAAAATGTTAAATTCACACTAAAAAAGGAAACCGCAGACCCAGAGGGCAGATTCCTTATTCTACAGGGCACCTTATCAGGTGTAGACATTACCCTGGTCAATATAAATGCCCCAAACGAAGGCCAAGCCGGCTATTTGAGGGTCTTTTGCTACAGTTTAGCTCCTCAGCCTAGAACTACACTATTGCTAGCAGGGGATCTAAACATGCTTGCAGACCCTGACCATGACAGGACGAGCCCACTTGGAACCCCCCACCCCCGTTCCACGGAAAAAAACGCCAGAGAGTTCCGAAATATATTGAAAGAATTTTCACTGACAGACATTTGGCGGGCACAGCATCAGGGCCAGAGGGACTACTCTTACTTCTCCCCCCCCCCGCACCAGACCTATTCAAGGATTGACTATTTTCTGGGTACCAAAGATATCTTCCAGGCAACCTCCCAGTCAGACATAGGATCAATATCCTGGTCGGACCATGCTCCGGTATCACTGACACTCTCTCTCCCCTTCTACAAAAACAGTCAATACAACTGGAAATTGAATGATTCTCTGTTAAACCAAATAGATGTAGAGATAGAAATTAAGCAAAAACTCAGAGAATACTTAGCGTTGAACAAGGGCTCCGTAGAGTCATCAGCGATGCTATGGGAAGCCCATAAGGCGACAATTAGAGGGAATATCATCTCCATAGCCTCACACAAGAAAAAAATAAAACAGAAACTATACAACGAATTAGCGGAGAAAGTCCAACTTTTGGAACAAAAGCATAAAACTAATCCCTCAAAAAAATTACTCAAAATACTAGATAAAGCCAGATCTGAATTCAAACAGACACAAATAGATGAAGTGGAGAGAGCGTTGCGGTGGACCAAACAAATTTTTTTTGACAAAGGGAATAAGGCCGACCGGTTATTAGCATCCAAGCTAAGAGGTCTGAGAACCAAATCCCAAGTATCAGTTATATAAACGAGGGTGGGCACTAAAACGTATTGCGAGAAGCAGATAGCAGCCGAATTCTCTGACTTCTACTCCAAACTATATAACCTAAACTTCCCAAAAAACAGATCCTCAAACGAGGAAGCTATAGCCAGATATTTAGAATCATGCAAACTTCCGAACCTCTCAGAAAGTAATCTTTCAGAGCTAAATAAAGAAATCTCGCAGGAAGAACGTTTAGATGCCATCTCCCAACTAAAACCAAGCAAAACACCGGGCCCAGATGGGTTCTCATACCAATATTGCAAAAAATTCAAACTAATCCTGGCTCCATACCTTCTTGATATGTTCAATGAGTTTCTGGAGGGAACAGCTATCCCAGCATCTATGTCTAAGGCCAACCTAGCAGTCATACCAAAGGAAGGGAGAGACCCACTACAGTGTGGTAATTACCGCCCCATAGCCCTCCTTAATTCGGATTTAAAACTCTTTAGCAAAATTTTAGCCAACAGATTAACGCCTATCCTCCCAAGCCTGATACACATAGATCAAGTTGGGTTTATTTCCGGCAGACAAGCCTCAGACAATACTAGGAAAATCATTAGCATAATCGACCATGTACATCTCTCATCCACGAAGGCCATCCTGTTGAGTCTAGATGCGGAAAAAGCATTCGACAGGATCAGATGGGACTTTTTAGACCAAACATTAATAAAATTTGGATTTAAGGGCCAATACCTGGGTCAGAGCCCTGTATAAAAATCCCACGGCCGTCGTGAAGCTCCCAGGAGGAGACTCAAACCCTATAAATATTAAGAATGGTACTCGACAGGGATGCCCCTTGTCTCCGCTCCTATTTGCTCTCTCCATCGAACCCTTGGCATCAACAATCAGAGAGGATAAAAATATAAACGGTATTGAAATTGGAGAGACAAAGTACAAAATATCCCTCTTTGCTGACGACATTATCCTAACTCTAGCCAACCCCTTGACTTAGCTCCCGAATTTACACTTACAACTAGACAAATTTAGCAAAATTTCGGGGTACAAAATTAATATGGATAAGTCGGAAGCATTAAATATATCCCTACCTAACCCCGAGGTCAAATTATTACAAATACATTTCAATTATAGATGGAGCTCCACCAAAATCAAATACCTGGGAGTCCAAATAACACGGGAGTACAAATCATTATTCCAACACAACTATCCGCCTTTATTTGAGAGGCTAAAAAAAGACCTCCAGAGCTGGAATGGATACCAGATATCTTGGCTAGCAAGAATAGCCATGGTCAAAATGAATATCCTACCAAGACTTCTGTATTACTTCCAGACTCTCCCTATAGAGATCCCAATGTTTGAACTCAAAAATATGCAAAATAGAATTTTCCAATTTATTTGGCAAAATAAAAGACCGAGGGTAGCTAGAACTATCCTGCTAGCATCAAAGGAATGCGGAGGCCTGGCAGTCCCGGATATCATGAAATACTATTTGGCGGCCCAACTCAAACAAGTGATAATGTGGAACAATGACCCAACTACGAGCTGTTGGATTGGGATAGGGTCTACCTACATGAGACCTCTCTCACTCCCGGCCACCCTGTGGACTGAGAGGGGTAGAGAGACCTTCTCGGAAGTATTAAAACTAGGTGCAATGAAATGTACATGGAGAATATGGACCAAAAATAGAGAGAAATATGGTCTGACGGCTCAGCCCACACTATTAACACCCATATTCAATAATCCTGAGTTCCCCCCAGGCTGGCTCCCACAGAGACTCAGTGAATTTAAAAAGTTAAAGATGATGATAGCAGAGGACTTTATAGGAAAAGGTAAGATCCTATCGATTCAGGAATTGGAGAAAAAATACCAAACAGTAAACCTACCAATATTTGGCTTCCTACAGATCAGGCACTACCTGCGAACAGTCTCCAAAGAATTGTCATTCCAACCGTTAACAAATTTCGAGTGACTGTGTAGGAAAGGGTATTACTGCAAAGGGTTGATCTCGGATGTGTATCTAGGCCTGGCAAGGTCAGCAGGTTGTTCCCAACACAATTATATGCTCAAATGGGCGGAAGACCTAAACATAGAGATTGATAGGGAAGACTGGGAGGATATCTGGGAGGCAGCTTCAAAAACATCAATATGCACCACCACCAAAGAGAACATTTATAAAATCTTATTTTATTGGT
This sequence comes from Ascaphus truei, assembly GCF_040206685.1. Taxonomy (NCBI): domain Eukaryota; kingdom Metazoa; phylum Chordata; class Amphibia; order Anura; family Ascaphidae; genus Ascaphus; species Ascaphus truei. The sequence continues at coordinate 81,946,018 of NC_134489.1, read as the reverse complement.
ACTTAACCCCGAATAGGTTGAGCCAGATTTTCCCCAGGACCCCAGATTTGTGTTGGAGGGGATGCGGGCACAGAAGAGACATGGCTCATATCTGTTGGAATTGTCCAAAGATTCAGGTATTCTGGGTCATGATCAAAACATTGATTCGAGAGTACCTGGGGTGGAGATTGAGGTGGATCCACTGACCATGATGCTGGCTAAACCAATTGATGATCTAGAAACTGCAGAAAGCAGGATGGTAATACACGTACTCACGGCAGCCCGCTGCTGTGTAGCAGCTGCCTGGAAAAAAGTAAATGCCCCTTCTAAACAGACAGTGCTACAAAGACTCCGTGAAATAAAGACGATGGAACTTCTCACAGCAAAACTCACCCAAAAAATGGACAAGTTCCATAAAACATGGGAAATATTGCCGGGTGTGTGACAGGCTTCCAAGGAAGTATCTTGAAAAGTCAAATAGTTGGGCTGGTCCTCCCTGCCCCCCCCCCAGCCCCACTCCTCCCCTCTCCCCTTCTTTTTCTCTTTCTCTTCTTTTTTCTCCTCTATCCTGACACTAAGAGATACACACGAGGAAGCGGCTGCTTCCCCATCAGAACCCTTACTGTGGGAGCAAATGAGAATGCAGCAATAAACACAGCTAGGCAGGCATTTTATTTAGGCAAAGAGAGCGAATTACAGATGCCTTTCGTAATCTCAATAACTGTCACTGTTCCTCCAGTATATGTACAACAAAGTTCATTATATGTTGTTTATCTTGTGAAAAACAATAAAAAAATTGAAACAAAAAAAATAACTCTAGCGGGTATTGGTCGGTTCCACAGAGGGTTTTACGCTCTCTAGTAGAAAGCATTTTACTTCATTATTTAAAGTTTAAAGTTTAAGTTGTATAACATTCTGTCTGTTGCAGTTTAGTTTTATTATCAGAAGAATGCCGAAGGGCCCAGCCTCGGCGTGGCATATGTGTTCTCCAGTGTGGTCCCCAAAAACAAGGGACCAGTCTCAAGACCCAGGGAGGTCTGACTCCAATTTTGGAGGCTGGCTCATCCAAGGGATGAAGCCTGAAGACCCTCCCTCTGGGCGCAGGAGCCGTCCTCTGGGGCCCCCGAGACGAGCTCTTGTTTTTCTTTTTTCTCCATCCTCGTTTTCATTTTTCTCATGCTGTATATTAATTAATTTATTTTGTTTTACCCTTCATGTAGCTCTCCCAGTCCGTCTAACCCCTCCCCACCACCACCCACCCCCCCCACCCATACCATCAGGATACTGGGTACCAAGAGTCGTCCCACGGACTCAAGCAGAAAAAGGTAAAGATGAATTCCAATGGGAAATACAAGATTCAACACCAGCAGTGAGTATGCACCTTGTAACACATCGCACCTCCTCTTTAATAAAAGATGGCATTAACCTTAATATCACACAACGTTAAGGGCTTTAATAGAAGAAGGCTAGCCTTTTCCGACTATAGGAGAAAACAAGCTGAGGTGTTACTCCTACAAGAGACACGTTAATAAAAACAACACACTCAAATTCTTAGACAAGGGCTTCTCCCAGTTTTATACAGCTTCAGCATCTACCAAAAAGAGCGGAGTAGCCATACTCTTCAGTAACAAAATCCCAATTGTAGTCCAAACAATTAAAAAGGATGCGGAAGGTCGATTTCTCATACTTGTAGGCACTATACATGAACAATATATCACTTTAGCATCCCTTTACGCCCCTTGTATACAAGACGCCGCATTCTTTAATAAATTCTTCCGAACCCTAAGCTCAATATCTCAAGGTAGCATCATCCTTGCAGGTGATTTCAATATCGTAATGCAAGCATCTCTAGATAGATTGGGAGGAAAAGACTCAGACAACAAAAAGGCACATTCTTCCCTCCTCAAAAACATAAAGGATAACCAATTAGTGGATATATGGAGAGAGACACACCCGACGAGTAAAGATTATACATTCTACTCCCACACACACACATCATATAGCAGAATCGATTACTTCTTCGTTTCGGGTCAATTGGTTCCTATGGTCGCTCGCTCCGAGATCCACGATATTTCATGGTCCGACCATGCACCAATAGAGCTACGGTGCAACAAAATTCAGGCTTTTAGACCGGGGGCGAATTGGAAACTGAACGAGTCAATCTTAAAGATACCCGAAATTTACGATGCTATAGGTCAAGATATTGAACAATTCTTTAAACTAAATGCTGGCTCTGTGGAATCTCATATTACTCTATGGGAAGCTCACAAAGCAACGATCAGTAAGGTTCTACATCAATGGAGTCAATGGAGCAGGAACTTATAACATTATAGTAGTGTTTACATTTTATTGCTCAGAATACAAATGTGCTTAGCATTACAGTGTGGAGGTCATTCATTTCATCGTGTCACCCCTTACGTTTATTATTTGCATAACATTGTACTTTTATATGTTATCATGATTTGCGTGTCACATTACTCGTCATTTTATGATGTGTCAAGGGAAAATCCTATACTCAACTCTTAAACGAGCAGCTCACATCATATCCAACATGTTACTGAAGTGTGCTTCAATTTATTATATGATGTTACACATTTCACACATCTAACACATCCAGCGTATAGTAATGTTGCAATACATTACACAATGCTTTGAATGTGTAAAGCATGATCAAACGTAAATGTAGATCTTTGTTTTCATGTTTACATGTACTTTGTGTCCTCCCTTTTTTGATGACGTCCGGAATTGGACACTCAATCACATTGCATGTTTACATTGGACACGATGCATTACAAGCACTTCATGCTAACTTATACACACATCTAGAATAGTTACTCATTCTTACACGTTTGAAACTGAATCAATAGCAACTATCCTGATGCCAGAAATGTATGCATATGCACAGTATAATTAATTCATGTGAACATGTGACAATAACATGGCAAATTAGACATGTTGCAGTGAAATTTTTCACTGTCAATGTCATGGTTGTATCCTAATTAGATGACTGAGTGTTGCGTTCAGAAGTGGAACATGCATTACACATTCCACAAATACTTTCCAATAAATGCTTGGACAAAGCTTAACGTTACATCATTGTGAAATATCATGATTGGCTGCTGAATACACATAAATAATACTTGTTATATCAAATGGATACAGGTTGGGAGTCAAGTACTTGGATATGTTAATGTAACACCTTGCACTTTAGCAAGTCACCTGACATCATCATATAGGTATTTAAAGGACGCCAATTACCTGCTCATTCACAGCTACAGACCTCAAAATGATGCGAATGTTTAGGAGACGGAGGAACATTCTATTGCACGAGAGGCTTGCTAATGGAGAGGATGTCATAGGCCAATGAAGGGACAGGTACAGGGACAGAGCCAGGGACAGTGGCAGGGACAGTGACAGGGTCAGGCACGCAGACAGGAGAGGGAGAGGGAGAGGGAGAGGGCAAGGAGATGAGAGGAGAAGAGAGAGGAGAGAAGTTGTGGCTCATCCTCGTTTGTACAGGGAGAGAACCCTGTTAGATGGGATGAGTGAGGAGGAGATTGTAAGTCGCTATCGTTTGAGTTCAGCAGCAATCTTAGCTCTTTATGAAGAGATACAGGGAGATTTAGATTTTGTGACAGCCAGAGGTCGTGCAGTCCCTGGGCTTCTTAAAATGCTGTGCTCATTACATTATCTTGCTTCCGCGTCATTCCAGACAACAGTGGGCATAGTGGGCGGGGTCTCGCAATCTACATTCTCGCGGGCCTTTACCCAGTTTCTATGTGCACTCAATAGACGCGCTAGGAATTATATTCATTTTCCTACAGAGCACACAGAGTGGCTGGAAGTAAGGAATGGCTTTTATACCATAGCCGGGATACCATGTGTGCTGGGTGCAATCGATTGCACCATGTTGCTTTGATCCCGCCTAGTCAGAGTGAGCATGCTTACCGCAACCGTAAGCACTACCATTCACTGAATGTACAGGTGGTATGCGATGCCACGATGAAGATTATGCATGTGGTAGCCAAATTCCCTGGTTCCAGTCACGATTCCTCTATCCTGAGAAACTCATCAGTCTTCCATGCTTTCGAAGAAGGGTATTTTGGACCTGGTTGGCTGGTTGGCTGGTGGGTGAGTACATATTATGATGTGGTAACACAAAACTCTTGTTTTTCTAGGAATTGTTGTATGTTATAATGTTAACACTAATTGTTTCATATGTGTGCACCATGGATTATAGGTGACTCAGGATACGGAATTAGGCCGCGGCTGTTGACCCCGGTGCCAAACCCTCAAAGTGAAGCAGAGGAGAGGTACAATGTTGCCCATATATCTACGCGATCCGTTATAAAGAGGACATTTGGCCTTCTCAAGACAAGATTTAGGTGACTCGATAGAACTGGTGGGGGACTTCAATATAAGCCTGATAAAGTGTCTGATATTATCATTGCATGTTGCATTTTGCACAATGTGGCACTCAGAAATAATGTACAAACAGACATACGTCAGGGTTTGGAGGAAGAGCATCCCGTCAATTTACCAGCTGACACTGAGCAAACAGCCAGTGGTGTTGAGATACGTCTGGATGTCATAAATACATTTTTTTCATGTAAGCAAATACATATATGTTCATAGTACTACATACATATATTCATTCTTTGTTATGATAAATACATTTGTCCAAATACCATTCACTTAGGTAACAGATGAATATGGGTCGCACACCTTTCTCTTCTCTGCTGTGTGGACAAATGCATGCATGTATGTCATTCATCCACAGGTTCTATTATCCTTCTTATAATTAAAAGTTTTTGTGTGTATGTGAATAAATAATGTGTTAATAAATAATACTTTCTGTACATGCTCTTTTTGGTTATGCATACACAATACACAGTGTATATCCATCCATCTTTACTCATTATTTGGAGAGGGCTACACTAAGTGTATATTAAATGTATATGATACTGTGTTCTGTGTCTTAAAACACGAGTTGATATATGCCCACAGATATGCTTTCTGTATAAGAGTTAGTATATACTATTGACTCAGAGCAATATCTTTGCAATGTTGATAAATCTATCAGTGTATTTTTTCTTTAAGTGAATCTCTTCATTGTCTAGTTCAAAGAAATATATACTGTAATGTATGGTCATTTGCAATATATATTGGATCATTATATTTATGCTTTCCAAGTATAGAACATGCATACAGTACATTACTCCAAGGATTTGTTAGTCCATAAGACTTTAAATCTAGCTATTATCCATCTGATATATTCTGTGTTGTTATATCTACATTTATGCTTTCATATGCGATATATAAATGTTATGACATTCAATCTAATATGAATTATTCGTACCCTTTCACTTAAAAGTTAAAAACATTTTGTACTATGGATTATAATATATATTTTCTTAAAAATCTATATAGCTGTACTTCACATTCAGTTGTTTTTAATTTTTTTAAACATATTTTTTGTATTTTGTGTATGTTATTCATTGTTTATATGTGTATGTATAATACACTCTTACAATAGGCACGATCTCTCTACGCATGAGGCTTCAATTTTCTAATCAGTCATTGATTAAGTATATCCACATGTGTCAACTTAACATTGGCCAATAGCAGAGAGAGACCTGCCTATTTAAGATTTGTCTGCTGAGACTCCATTTACTCTTTGATAAAGTTCCAACTAGGAACGAAACGCGTCAGAGAAACAGGAGTCTCTGTGATGTCCAGCAATATGTCGAAATAAAGCTGATTTTATCTATACTACATGATTGAGATCCTGATTTGCAGTGCCCGCCTACAAACCCACTTTTGATGCATACACAATACACCTACTATGTCCATAGTCATTAGTTAGTGCAGTATGGTTACATACAATGTTATTTTTGCAGTGTGACATGTGCATCACAATGATGTGTACACAAGTGTGTTTTTCATATTATATTTAACGAAATCTACATTGTGTTTCACATCTAACACAAAATAGACACTTTGGTGTGTTGCTTACCTTAATGAACATGTCATGACAATGTTTTATATTCATTCATGTTTTCTTTTTCAAGGTATATCACGTCAATGACTGCTCATGGTATGTTTTTCAACTCACATCTGTCATAAGATGTGCCAACCTCTGTAAAGGTATAGTTACAGGATGTCTAAACACAATGTATTGAAAAATATGTGACTATTGAAACATGTCGTTTCTGTATAGTATACGTGCGTTTAGCTACACTTGGTGGTTAATGTGCAGTGTATTTGAAAAGCATTAGGGACATTACATAACATTTAATGTAGCAAACGTTACAAATTCCATTCCTGTAATATAGTGGTGGGTGGAGAGAAGGGGATAAACCCTGCTCAAATATTTATTATGGGAGGAGAACATCCACGGATGCACATGAGTGATCTTAACACTCAATGCATGTTTGCCTGTAAACACACCAATGTTTTCTACATCATTTACATACCAATATATGTGATTAGTTCTTGTATCAATGCATCTTCATGTTGATTACAACATTGTCACATGTGTATGTATAAGTCACACATGTGTGTTGATTTGACGTACATGTAACATGTGTCAAAATGTGAATACCATGCAAATTTTTATTTCTTTGTATTCTCAACTTTTCATACTTCATTCGACCCAATGACAATGTTGTTAATATAATTTTTATTTCATTCACGTAAGTTATTCATTATTATCATGATCCTTTACAACTAATGTCAACATATGACCGTCAATGACGTGGACATTTGCATACGCACACATTTCAGCAGCAGTGTTTGTGTGTGTAGCACTTTTTGTGTGCTGCATGTTTTTCAACGCTAAATGATATAAACTAACATACTAATGTTGATTGTATCATCAGACTCACTTCGCTCTGTCTGTGTTGAACGTTTACTAAAAACACTAAACTATAGTTAGTCGTGATAATAAAATATACACACAAATGTTAATCTTTTCATGATCTTTAACTAATATTCAATAGCTCATGCATGTTAGGTTAGCACTACAACTTAGGTGAAAAATAACTTTTAACACGAATAAACAGTTTATATGACCTCCCTATTGTTATTGTGTACTTTCAAATACAATGTATACGAGTTGTTATGTAGCATTTACATTCTTTCACAAGTCACACGTCACATTATACAATATACTGTAGTAGACAAATGTGTTTGCGGAGTTAGACTGTTGGTTGCATATATAACAGAGCAAGACATATAATGTTAGTAGAAAATCAACACAAAACGTTAAAAGTTCTAACTTCAGTGCTTAGCAACATCATTATGTTAATTAAGTGCATAGTAAATATAGGCCTAACCGGATAACATTATGTATTCATTGTTAATCTGCGCACCAAGCATTGAAAGCATTGTTACATATGTATTATAATAGTTGTTCGCTCGTCGTCACAATCATCTAATATAACGAGTGGCTCATCTGAAATCATACATTGATCCCATGTATTCATCGCGACATCTGTGAAATACAGCAAACACATGATGGTCAAAGATGGCACATTTATATATGTCTCGGTATGAAAACGCGTAACACATCTCTATATGATTGTGGATATTCACGCATAAGTAACGTATATGTTGAAAGTGCAAGGATCAAACGACAGATACTGAACTGTCATTTTTATAATGGCGTTGCTGGCATTACTACGGATATGATATTTCCGGTGCCTGTATACATAATAATGTGCGCGCACAACTTCAGTTGCACGCGCATTTCACGATTGTGTGGACTAAGTCTTAGCGCATGCGCTAAACAATGTGTAGGCTGTGCGTTGAATACATGTCCCTCCATGGTGCTGCTAGCAGTAAGCATATCATGTTTGGAAGTTATGCTATGGAAGCGAAACTAATTCACTTCTACACACGTACTTATATAAACTTTGTAAACGGACGTGTGTGCACGGAAACAACGGCCGATCAGCCAATGAGCGAACAAAAGACGTGTGACGTCATGTTAAGGCACCGTGAAATGCACGCAAACACTCCTCCCACTGAATTAACATTGGCCTCCAGCGCTGTGCACGCACCGAAACACCGACGCGCACGCATGACACAGTGCACTGACCGTAACAATAAGCAACGGGCACAGCCAATACGCTTTCACGCGCACACGTCGGTTGGGGTGGGGCTTGCATCCGTAAACCTTTTTAAGGACGCCTTGGGACATGACAAGGGTCCCACGTCATATGTGGCCGACACTTTTTTTTTCTATGTTGCATGCTAAACAATGAGGTGTGTGTTACAGTTAGTGTAACATGTTGAAATGATACTTTAATAGAGATATTAATCTAGGTTTTGTGAGTTCGTCAACAATGTGTAGTAATGCTTCGTCATGTAGTATATTGTTATAGGAAATAATGTCTTTGTGCACGCTACATGTAAGGCTATCTGCAATGTTACGCTGTATCCACGCATTTGGCTAACAAATGGTGGATATTAAAAATGTAGACATTTATAATGT